>NC_134361.1:8917773-9217773 GCF_048569485.1 Anomaloglossus baeobatrachus
TATCTATTATCTATCTATTATTTATCTATCTATCTATCCCTATATCTATCTATCCCTCTATCCCTCTATCTATCTATCTATCCCTCTATCTATCTATCCCTCTATCCATCTATCTATCTATCTATCTATCTATCTATCCCTCTATCTATCTATCCATCCCTCTATCTATCTATCCCTCTATCCATCTATCTATCTATCTATCTATCCCTCTATCTATCTATCCCTCTATCCATCTATCTATCTATCTATCCCTCTATCTCTATCTCTCTCTCTATCTCTCTATCTATCCCTCTATCTATCTATCTATCTCTCTATCTATCTATCCCTCTATCTATCTCTCTATCTATCTATCTATCTATCCCTCTATCTATCCCTCTATCCATCTATCTATCTATCTATCCCTCTATCTCTATCTCTCTCTCTATCTCTCTATCTATCTATCTATCCCTCTATCTATCTATCTATCTATCTATCCCTCTATCTCTCTATCTATCCCTCTATCTATCCCTCTATCTATCTCTATCTATCTATCTATCTATCCCTCTATCTCTCTATCTATCCCTCTATCTATCTATCCCTCTATCTATCTCTATCTATCTATCTATCTATCCCTCTATCTATCTATCCCTCTATCTATCTCTCTATCTATCTATCTATCTATCCCTCTATCTATCTATCCCTCTATCCATCTATCTATCTATCTATCCCTCTATCTCTATCTCTCTCTCTATCTCTCTATCTATCCCTCTATCTATCTATCCCTCTATCTATCTTTATCTATCCCTCTATCTATCTATCTATCTATCCCTCTATCTCTCTATCTATCCCTCTATCTATCTATCCCTCTATCTATCTCTATCTATCTATCTATCTATCTATCCCTCTATCTATCTATCTATCTCTATCTATCTCTCTATCTATCCCTCTTTCCCCTGTCGCCGGTTGTTGCCCTTCTCTCACATTTGGGGACATTCTGTCGCTCGGTTCTGTCCATTATTGATCGCTCGTGGGCAGAGATAAGATGTTGCGCTGCAGGTTGCGCTCGTTACACGGATGCGGGGACGATCCGTCTTGATGGTGACATCCGCACAGGTTTACTGTAATGAATGAATTGATTTTCTCTTAGTAAAACTATAAAATATTTACGCAGCTTATAAATATTCTCATAAATTACGGGCGACACGTCCGCATCAGCCCGGATCAAAGAAGCCGATCAATCAATAACCCTCCGCGGCTTAATGGGCTTTATTAACTATGAATGATCATCGGCGGCCGGCGCAGATCATCCATGATCATTTATAGGAATTTCATCCTTATGTTTCCTATAGAATAAAAAAAAACATCATTTCTCACAATCTGCACTGGATTAACCCCTTCCTGCACCTGGAGATAAAGCTTCATCTAGATTCTAGAGACTCCGGTTACTGGTTTTATTAAACAAGAGATCTGTGATAAATAAAAAAGAAAAGAAAAAATTGTTACAAAGTGATTTTTTTTCTCCCTCAAAAAAAGAGAGAAACCCCCAAAACTGCATTTTTAGAGAGGACTACAGCCCCCACAGCGATCTGGTGATGGAAATTAAGAAAACATTGGTTCTGGCAGTAGCCTGGTGCTGAAGGAGTTAACGGAAAATGATGCAACATTGTTTCAACAAAATAACAAGATGAGAGCAAAATAGAATCTATCAGCAGCTATTGCTATGTAATCTAAGGAGAGTCTGGTGCAGATCTAGCAGGTCTCTGAATGCTGAGCCCTGTATAACCCCGCCCACACCACTGATTGGTGTATACTGTGCATAGGCAGAAAGCTGCCAATCAGCGTTGGGAGCGGGTTATACAGAGTATAGGAGAACTACATGGTGTGAGACTAGTCCTCTAATGATAATCTCCTGCTAATAAAACATTGATTGTACTGAAACAACACACAGCCCAGTAAGTGACACTTCCCTGTAATCAGGGTCTCAGCCCCTACATCATGATGCTCTCAGATTACACAGCAAACACCTGCTGACAGATTTCCATTAAAGGCAATGTGTCTTCAGAATACGACCTAAATGTTTTTATTTATTATTTTATTTCATTTTGAATAATTATTTTGTTGTCCATATCACAATGTTTATTAAAGCTAAAAATGAAAAATCTTGCTCTTTTCACGTCGGCTACTTGGGTTATTTTAGACACTAATTTCCTGTTGCACATGGACATTAGCAGCAATAGACTCTCACCCCATCTTTTGTATTGAAATGTGTATGGTAATGAGCAAACGCAAAGATCATGTTTAAGTGAGGAGGAGGAGGTGAGCTGTGATATCACCTGTTGTGAATGGTGGATCCTGTGAAATCTACTGTATATAGAGGTGTTATCAGTCATTGTGTAGGAGGGACAGGAGGTGAGCTGTGACATCCCCTATTGTGAATGCTGGATCCTGTGATATTTACTCTATATAGATATGTTATCAGTCATTGTACAGGGGGAGGAGGAGGTGAGCTGTGACATCCCCTATTGTGAATGCTGGATCCTGTGTTATTTACTCTATATAGATATGTTATCAGTCATTGTACATGAGGAGGAGGTGGTGAGCTGTGATATCATTTATTGTTTGTGAGAGCTCATGTATTATCAGCTGTATATAGAGGTGTTATCAGTCATTGTACAGGAGGTGGAGGAGGTGAGCTGTGATATGAAGTATTGTGAATGGTGGATCTTGTATAATCAGCTGTATATAGCGGTGTTATATATGTGGCGCCCCTGAGGCTTCCATCGCCACAGAGATATTGCACCTATTGCGCCAGAGGTGTGATGTCCCATCCTGGGTAAGAATGGGGTCATATGCCGGTCCACAGACCAAAACTTGCACACACCAATTGGTAGGCATACACCGGGTCAGGGATAGTGGCAGCAACCCCCATAGATGTATTCATGGGGCCATAAGTCCCATTTCTCTTCCCAATGGTGTAGGTCCTAGTCAGTGGGTGTGGGAGGAGTCAGAAAGAGGGAGTAGCCAAGGCAACCAGGAAGTTCTAGTTCAGTGTAGTCTGTGAGAGGGAGGAGCAGAGGGAGGAGGAGAGGGAGGAGGAGAGGGAGGAGGAGAGGGAGGAGCAGAGGGAGGAGCAGAGGGAGGAGCAGAGGGAGGAGGAGAAGGAGAGGGAGGAGCAGAGGGAGGAGCAGAGGGAGGAGCAGAGGGAGGAGGAGAGAGATGAGGGGGGAAGAGGAGAGGGAGGAGCATAAGGAGAGGGAGGAGCAGAGGGAGGAGCAGAGGGAGGAGGAGAGAGATGAGGGGGGAAGAGGAGAGGGAGGAGCATAAGGAGAGGGAGGAGCAGAGGGAGGAGCAGAGGGAGGAGGAGAGAGATGGGGGGAAGAGGAGAGGGAGGGGCAGAGGGAGGAGCAGAGGGAGGAGCAGAGGGAGGAGGAGAGGGAGAAGCAGAGGGAGGAGGAGAGGGAGGAGCAGAGGGAGGAGCAGAGGGAGGAGCAGGGGGAGGAGCAGGGGGAGGAGGAGAGGGAGGAGCAGAGGGAGGAGGAGAGAGATGGGGGGGAAGAGGAGAGGGAGGAGCAGAGGGAGGAGGAGAGAGATGAGGGGGGAAGAGGAGAGGGAGGAGCAGAGGGAGGAGCAGAGGGAGGAGCAGAGGGAGAAGGAGAGGGAGAAGGAGAGGGAGAAGGAGAGGGAGAAGGAGAGGGAGGAGCAGAGGGAGGAGCAGAGGGAGGAGCAGAGGGAGGAGCAGAGGGAGGAGCAGAGGGAGGAGCAGGGGGAGGAGGAGAGGGAGGAGGAAAGGGAGGTAGTTACCTCAGGAGAGTGAAGGAGTACAGTCTGAGGAGAAAGTGACAGAAGGAAGTTCCTGGTGGAGATCCTGGGTCCAGTTAGGCCCAGGTGACACCTAAAGAAAGAAAGGATCCCAGGGCCACAGAAGGGCATATTGGCTCGTGGCCTGTTCCACAGGGAGATCGGGTGGAGGGATCTGGCTGCATTCAGGGACGGTCCCCAGACAGAGGTAAGAAAGACAATTCCTCATAAAGTGACACCGAAGGCCGAGGGTGGTTGCAAGCGCCCGTGGCCACAACTTGCCACAGATCCCCGGTGAAGGGGGCAAGATACGACTGCGGTTATCCCCCTTTGTACAGGCCCTGTCTGTGGTGGAGGCCGAGACCAGTTCAACTAATAGAGTCAAGGCTGAGAAGTCAGTCAGGAAAGAGACACAGGAGGGGTGCACCGGTACTGACCTCTGAACTACCCGGGACCAGCGGAGGCACCGGACAGTGGATCCCAGCATACTGTGGGCAACCGGTTTGTCGATACCTGGACTCAGAAACAGTAGTAAAAGACCTAAACTGCAAGCCTTGTGTTGTCTGATTCATTTTGCACCTCGTCCACAAACACCATAGACTTTACCAAGCACCAAAGGTTGCCCCGAGGTACCCACTCTACCTGTGGAGAGCAAGCAACACCTCAGCTGCCATAACACGAGCCCCAGTGGTCCCTCCCAGCAGCTGCGGCTCCATAGCTGCAAATTACCACAGGTGGTGTCACAAATCTTATATAAACCTTTACACTATCCTCAACCCCAATACCGCCACATTAACTGACCCCACCAGGGTCACGGAATCGGGCCCCACCACCGCTGACTACCCCGGACTAGTCCAGCCCGACACCGAGTCACCTAAGGCCCTGGGGTGGGCGAGTCATATACAGTGGATATAGTGACTCTCCCTGGCCCTGCCTCACAGACACAGTGACTATTGTATCTCTCTTCCTATCTATTAGACTGTTTTGGTCTATGTTGCTCACTTACCAGTCTTCTACCCTTTTGTGCTGTTACACACAATCTGTATGGTTTATTTAGTATTTTATAGCTTTCTCTCCATCTTTTGCTGAGCTGTGTTGTCATTTCCCTCTTCAGATTTACTCCGCTGCATTCCCTGCCTCTGCTTTTACACTGGCTCCGATAGTTCCTCCTGATTGGCTGTGCTATACCCAGTGATGTGATAGCTGCAATGCATTATGGGGAGGCCTGGGCAGCTGCTCCTGAGCACACATGAGCCAGCTTTGGCTGATGCAGAAGCCATTTTTTGTAGATTTCCATGGATCGCTTCCTAAGTTGGTTGAGTTCACCGGTTCCAGTGGATTCTTATAATGTGATGGCGCTGATTTGCTCCTGTCTTGACTATTCCTGTATCGGGAGCTCGGTATCTTCAGGACTATATGTCTCAGAGTTGCGGGATTTTCTGCAGCCATTATGGCGGCGTTCTGCCAGTCCGTGCCGTGTATATCGGTAACGCTCTGGTGGTGGGCAAGGGCCGGTGTCACAAAGGGGTGCACTAACTTTCCAGTGTCATTAGATCTCGCACATTGGACTCAGTGTCTATTTCCCCAGTGACATTTATGGACCACGCTACAAACACATGTAACTAAATGTGTCACCCGGAGCCCGGCAATATCTACACAGCATTATCCCCATAAATGATGCTATGACGAGCGCCAGCGAGGAGCGACGCGCAGTAATGGGTTACCGCGGAGATTTATCCCGCTGCAGCAGATTGATTTGCTGGTAATGTTTCTATCTCTTCAGCGTATTGGATGCAGAAATTAAATGACAGCCACAAGTAATATGTCTGCCCGTGTCAGGTCTTATGAAGATAAGACGCCGGCTCCCGGAGAACTCGGACGCTGCGGTCATGAATGGCAGAAAATACGAAATGTGAAATATCTGCGCTGATCACCTGCAGAAACGTCCAGCGTGTGACGGGGGCAGAATCAGCCACAAACGGCCCAGAAATGGCTGCAAAATAAAAAGAGATGGATTTCAGCAAAATCAGGTTATGGAAAGGAATGGGATTTCTGGATTCTGGTAAATAAATCTTAATCCAGATTATAACAAGGAATTCTGCGGATTTATTTATTTTGTAACAATTACCCTGTTTCCCCTAAAATAGGACATCCCTTAAAAATAAGACCTAGTAGAGGTTTTGCTGAATTGCTAAATATAAGGCCTCCCCTGAAAGTAAAGCCTGCTTTACATGTTACCATTCTGCCATTCTGCATACGATATTGTATACGATTTGCATCGCCCCCATCGTATGTGCAGCACGTTCAATTTGTTGAATGTGTCGCACAAATGAGTAACCTGTGTCACACGCACTTACCCGTCCATACGACCTCGATGTGGGCGGTGAACATCCACTTCCTGGAGTGGGAGGGACGTTCGGCGTCACAGCGACGTCACGCGGCAGCCGGCCAATAGAAGCGGAGGGGCGGAGCTGAGCGGGACGTAAACATCCCGCCCACCTCCTTCCTTCCGAATTGCCGGCTGGAGCCGCGGGAGGCAGGTAATATCTGTTCATCGTTCCCGGGGTGTCACACACTGCGATGTGCGCTGCCCTGGGAACATTGAACAACCCGACGTGCAATTCTTCAGGATTCAACGACATGTATGCGATGAACGTTTTACCATTCAATCGCAATCGCACGTACCTGTCACACACTACAATGTAACTTACGATGCCGGATGTGCGGCACTTACGACGTGACCCCGCCGACACATCGTAAGATACATTGCAGCCTGTAAAGCGGGCTTTAGACCTAGCAAAGTTTTTGCTTGGAAGCATGGCCGCCGAACAGAACACCAGGGCATGTTGTACATGGAAATAATGGCAGTAACAATAAATTCTTGATAGGATTCACAGTTTGTCTGTTTATGCTGGTTTGTGATGAAAACTACTGTACAGTATATAATAAATGTTCATTTTTTTTGTTCAACAATAAATATGAATTCTTCTACATGGAAAAATAAGGACATCCCCTGAAAATAAGACCTAGTGTATCTTTAGGAACAAAAATTAATATTAGGCTAAGTTCACACTTCCATTGTTTTGTATCAGTCACAATCTGTCGCCTTGAGGAATTACGGTATCCTGCAAAATATTCCAGTTTTTCCCCATAGACTTCTATTGGCGACGGATTGTGACTGATGATGCTGCGTTGCATCCGCTGCGTCGCGGTCAGTCGTTTTTTGACTGACCGCCGGTCGGGAGCAACACAGCATGTAACTTTTTTGTGCAGAGGAATCCGTTGGATTTCGCTGCGCATGCGCTCTCTGGCTCCCCGCACAGGTAACCAGGATAAACATCGGGTTACTAAGCAACGCACTTTGGTTAGTTACCCGGTATTTACACTGGTTACATGTGCAGGGAGCCCGCGCTAAGCGGTGTATGCTGGTAACCAAGATAAATATCGGGTAACCAAGCAAAAAGTGCTTTGCTTTTACCCGATATTTACTCTGGCTGTGCACGGAGCCAGACACTTCACTGCCCGGCTCCGCCCCCTCCCGCACTCAGCATGTACACACACACACACACTCACTTGTCCTGCAGTCCCCGCGGCACTGATGTCCACCCACCCCGAACTCCGCCCCCTCGCGTTCCGCCCCCTGCACACTGCATGTATACACACACACACACACACATACATACACACACACTCTCACACTTACACTCACACTCACCTGTCCTGTAGTCCCCGCGGCACTGACGTACTCAATGCCACGGCCCCGCTCGGCTCCACCCTTCCCGAACTCCACCCCCAAACTCCGCCCCCCCGCACACAACGGTATCCGACAAAGAATTCTGTTCTTTGACATCCGTTGTCATCCATTGTACAGCGCATCAGTCACATGCGTCAAGCGACGCATGTGACTGATGCAAAACAACGGAAGTGTGAACTTAAGCGGGCTTTACACGCTGCGACGTCGCTAATGCGGAGTCGTTGGGGTCACGGAATTTGTGACGCACATCCGGCCGCATTAGCGATGCCGTTGCGTGTGACACCGATAAGCGATTTTGCATCGTTGCAAAAACGTGCAAAATCGCTAATCGGCGACACGGGGGTCCATTCTTAAAAATCGTTACTGCAGCAGTAACGAAGTTGTTCCTCGTTCCTGCGGCAGCACACATCGCTGCGTGTGACGCCGCAGGAACGAGGAAGCTCCCCTTACCTGCCTCCCGGCCGCTATGCGGAAGGAAGGAGGTGGGCGGGATGTTACGTCCCGCTCATCTCCGCCCCTCCACTGCTATTGGGCGGCGGTTCAGTGACGTTTCAGTGACGTCGCTGTGACGCCGCATGGACCGCCCCCTTAGAAAGGAGGCGGTTCGCCCGTCACAGCGACGTCGCCGGACAGGTAAGTATGTGTGACGGGTCTGGGCGATGTTGTGCGGCACGGGCAGCAATTTGCCCGTGTCGCGCAACAGATGGGGGCAGGTACCCACACTAGCGATATCGGGACCGATATCGCAGTGTGTAAAGTAGCCTTTAGCCTAAGACACTGTCTTATTTTCAGGGAAACACGGTAAAAAATGTCAATTTTCAAGATCCTTTTTTGCTGACAGTGAATTTCTGCAGATGCTGAAGCCGGTCCCAATACTAAAGGCCCCGTTACACGCAACGACGTATCTAATGATATATCGCCGGGGTTACGTGACGCACATCCAGCATTGTTAGCGACGTCGTTGTGTGTAACAGTTCCGAGCGAGTGTTAGCGATCAAAAATACTCACCTTATCGTTGATCGTTGACGCGTCGTTCATTTTCATAATGTCGTTACTGCTGCAGGTCCGATGTTGTTCCTCGTTCCTGCGGCAGCGCACATCGCTGTGTATGAAGCCGCAGGAGCGAGGAACCTCACCTTACCTGCGTCCCGCCTGCAATGAGGAAAGAAGGAGGTAGGCGGGATGTTCCGGAAGCTCATCTCCGCCCCTCCGCTTCTATTGGGCGGCTGCTTAGTGACGTCGCTGTGACGCCGCATGAACCGCCCCCTTAGAAAGGAGGCGGATCACCGGTCACAGCGACGTCGCTAGGCAGGTGAGTCCGTGTGACGCCTCCTAACGATATTGTCCGCCACGGGCAGAGATTTGCCCGTGACGCACAAACGACGGGGGCGGGTGCTTTCACGACGGGGGCTGCGTGTAAAGCCCCCTTAACACCAGGAAAGGAATGGAAAGAAATGTATAGGTGCTTCAGAGTTAGGCCCTGTGCGCTCAATGCGTTTTTGCTGCTGTTTTGGGTACAAAACTGGTGCAGTTTGTGCTCATAAGCTTCATGCAATCCTTCCCCAGCAAAGTCTATGAGAAATCCGAACTGCTGTGCGCACGTTGCTACTTTTGTCCTTACAGGTTTTGCTGGAGATTTTCTGCAGCGTCACTTTTTTTCTGCAGGTCCTTGCGCTTTTCCCTGTGTTTTGCCAATTATAATGTTAAAAAAATGCAGGGACAAAAACGCACCAAAACGCAGTAAAAACACACGCGTTTCTTGATGCGGTTTTTTTTCCAGAGGTGCGTTTTTTGGTTAAAGGTGCGTTTTTCTGCCAGAGGTGCGTTTTTTGGTTAAAGGTGCGTTTTTCTGCCAGAGGTGCGTTTTTTGGTTAAAGGTGCGTTTTTCTGCCAGAGGTGCGTTTTTTGGTTAAAGGTGCGTTTTTTGGTTAAAGGTGCGTTTTTCTGCCAGAGGTGCGTTTTTTGGTTAGAGGTGCGTTTTTCTCTGAAGAAACAAATCTGCAGTGTGCGCACAGGGCCTAAGGTTGATTTTCAGTATATTCCATCCTTAGATCAGAATATGTCGGCCTTTTTTTTGTAGCTTTTCTTCTCTTTGGGATAATGACCAGTTGTCACTTATAAATTTGTGATTTTTTCCTTGACAGCGGTATTAATTATAGAATCACAGATCATCCTATGGCTGCCTTCACACTGCATATTTACTTATGTTCAATGATCCCTTCGGAGCTTCCGTCCACACACCCCAGAGGACGTGATTTGGTCGCATGCGCCGACGGGGCCATTCACTATAATGGTGCAGAGTCACCGTGTGCTCTGCGTGCACCATTTTCGGGAGTATACGCTTATTGGAGACGCACACCCAGACGCAGTCATCTACGGTTTTGAAAAATGACTGTTGAGAAAAGTGTCTCCCTTCACTTTGTGCAGATGGAGTTTTTTGTAGGGGTCAAAAATGATTATTTTGTCCAGGTTGAGTTTGCATCTGAAATTTTTGTTGGGGGGGGTTGTATGAGGGTTTTTCTGGAGCGTTTCTTGCAGCCTTTTTGATT
Organism: Anomaloglossus baeobatrachus; assembly: GCF_048569485.1. NCBI lineage: Eukaryota > Metazoa > Chordata > Amphibia > Anura > Aromobatidae > Anomaloglossus > Anomaloglossus baeobatrachus. The sequence continues at coordinate 8,927,854 of NC_134361.1, forward strand.
TGACAGTCTGGAGTGGATCACATAATTATCACTTCACAGATGCCACACGCAGGGGCGTAGCAATCGTGGCCAACAGGGTGAGGGGCCCGCGTCCCCCTGCAGAGAAGCAGCCGGCTCCGCTCAGGCAGGGAGAGAGGAGCTGCGCTGTCCCTGCGCCAGTGTTATATCAGTGCCTGGCTCCGCCTCTTCCTGCCTGTGACCTCGGGCTCTGCCCCCTGCAGTGTGTGGAGTGCGGTGCTGCCGCCGCCTTCCGGAGCTGCAGGGGACCTAATAATGGTCAGGGCAGCCCCTTCCTCTCCCTCCCTCTTGTCACTAGAAGCAGTCGGGGCTGAGAGCAGAGGGAGGAGGACATGGCAGCTGCAGAGAACCTGTGACAGGGGCAGCTCAGTCCATCTCCTGCACACCAGACACTTCACTGGTCATGGCTGCTGCCCCCTGATGAGGCAGAGATGGGAAGACCCCACAGATCCTGGAGACAGACCTCAGCATAGGTAAGTGCATGTAATAGTGTGTATGCAGTATATAGTGTATATCAGTGTGTATGGGGATAGTATATGGTGTATATCAGTGTGTATGTGGGTAGTATATAGTGTATATCAGTGTGTATGGAGGTAGTATATAGTGTATATCAGTGTGTATGGAGGTAGTATATAGTGTATATCAGTGTGTATGGGGATAGTATATGGTGTATATCAGTGTGTATGGAGGTAGTATATAGTGTATATCAGTGTGTATGGAGGTAGTATATAGTGTATATCAGTGTGTATGGAGGTAGTATATAGTGTATATCAGTGTGTATGGAGGTAGTATATAGTGTATATCAGTGTGTATGGAGGTAGTATATAGTGTATATCAGTGTGTATGGAGGTAGTATATAGTGTATATCAGTGTGTATGGAGGTAGTATATAGTGTATATCAGTGTGTATGGAGGTAGTATATAGTGTGTATGGAGGTAGTATATAGTGTATATCAGTGTGTATGGAGGTAGTATATAGTGTATATCAGTGTGTATGGAGGTAGTATATAGTGTGTATGGAGGTAGTATATAGTGTATATCAGTGTGTATGGAGGTAGTATATAGTGTATATCAGTGTGTATGGAGGTAGTATATAGTGTGTATGGAGGTAGTATATAGTGTATATCAGTGTGTATGGAGGTAGTATATAGTGTGTATGGAGGTAGTATATAGTGTATATCAGTGTGTATGGAGGTAGTATATAGTGTATATCAGTGTGTATGGAGGTAGTATATAGTGTATATTAGTGTGTATGGAGGTAGTATATAGTGTATATCAGTGTGTATGGAGGTAGTATATAGTGTATATCAGTGTGTATGGAGGTAGTATATAGTGTATATCAGTGTGTATGGAGGTAGTATATAGTGTGTATGGAGGTAGTATATAGTGTATATCAGTGTGTATGGAGGTAGTATATAGTGTATATCAGTGTGTATGGAGGTAGTATATAGTGTATATCAGTGTGTATGGAGGTAGTATATAGTGTATATCAGTGTGTATGGAGGTAGTATATAGTGTATATCAGTGTGTATGGAGGTAGTATATAGTGTATATCAGTGTGTATGGAGGTAGTATATAGTGTATATCAGTGTGTATGGAGGTAGTATATAGTGTATATCAGTGTGTATGGAGGTAGTATATAGTGTATATCAGTGTGTATAGAGGTAGTATATAGTGTATATCAGTGTGTATGGAGGTAGTATATAGTGTATATCAGTGTGTATGGAGGTAGTATATAGTGTATATCAGTGTGTATGGAGGTAGTATATAGTGTATATCAGTGTGTATGGAGGTAGTATATAGTGTATATCAGTGTGTATGGAGGTAGTATATAGTGTATATCAGTGTGTATAGAGGTAGTATATAGTGTATATCAGTGTGTATGGAGGTAGTATATAGTGTATATCAGTGTACCCCGCCCACCATTCCTAGGAGTAAGCAGCATTGAAGATGAGCTCCTGAGTTTTTCATCATTTATACCTTGTAATGAGCGAACAGTAAGACAAAACCTTGGAAAATTGGACTCTGTGGAACAGGAAAGCGAGCTGGACTGAGCTGGACTAAAGATTTTTTATGAAAAAAGAGGAAATAGAGGATTTAAAGGACATAAGAAAAAACCTGTTGAAGGACAGATCACATACAACAGGAGGACTCCAAACTGACAACTGACACCCAGAGATCTGCACATCCAAAGGTAGGACCATCCTCCATCCATACCACAACCTACAGACAGTGCTGTAATTACATCTCTGATAAATAAGGATTATTATAAAAATGGAAAATATAAATGTAGAACAAGTAACTGGGCAGAGAGCAGAGCTGGAGACACCCGACACCAGGAGGTCACACACTCTGGAAATCACATACTCTGAAGGGCAGAAAAGCATTCATGCACAAAAAGCCATTAAACATGCAAAGATTAGAGAAGAGCCAGAGACCCTCTTTCCTGATTTTACCTCTAAAGAGGAAGATAAAAGGAAAACCAATTATTTATTTTTCACAGACCAGCCCTTAGCCTGGCACACCGCTCTGTGCAATCAATATAAGTATATATCCAAGAACGGCAATCATAAGGGCCAGCAGATCAGAATTAGAAACCAAAAAGAAGACGAGACCAACTCACTGACCATAAACGTGTACAATAACGGCATAATCATGGTACAAGGGGCTGAGGAAAACTTACAGAAATTTGAAGACAGCTTTTCTCAAATTAAACTCCAGGCACAAAACTGCAAAGAACAACAAACCCCAGCAGCCACCATCACCTCTACAGAGACCTCCAGAGACAGAACTGCAGCCCCCAACACTTCACACCCCTCACCCGAGACCCTCAGAGACTGTTTATCTCAACTAGAAAGAGACTTTGTACAATTTAAAGAAGAACTTCAAAGAAACCTTGGTGACAGAAATGCAAATGACCAAGTAATGAATGAGATAAGCAAACTGAGGTGTGAATATGCAGCAGTGAATATGCATCTGCAGGAAATAAGAAGCAAAATGTGTGAACTGCAGCAAGAAAATGCCCGACTGAGACAGGAGATAACAGAGCTGAAGACTCCGGGACACCTGAAACAGGAGGACGCCATAGAAACACAGAGGAGTGAAGACAACATGGCCCCCACTGGCCAGGAGGGAGCTATGGTAACTAACACCAGAACAGACACAATGGCCTCCACTGGCCAGGACACTGAGATACCAAATAACTCCAACAATATGAATGCTCCTATGAATGCTCCTGAAAATAACATAAGTGAACCACAAACCAGAGAAACAGAAAAGAGAAGAGAACTAGCCACCAGCAAAATCTCCAGCACAGACCCCCAGCTTCACCCACGTACCCCACCCGTGACCTCACAACGTTTTGATACCATCCTAATAATGGACTCAAATGGGAAATACCTGAAAACATGGCGACTATTTCCAGGAAAAAGGGTCAAAAAAATCCACTGTGCAACTATTGAGCAGGTGATGGCAGTCATCAATAACCCACGGTTCACAAGCCCAAATCATATTTTTATACACACAGGAACAAACAATCTGCCAGCCCAACACCAGCAGATCGCAGGACAACTGACCCAACTAGCAAAGACGGCAAAACTAAAATTCCCAGACAGCAAAATAATTCTATCATATCTGCTCCCAAGAAACGATGTATCCAGCCAAACTACCCAGAACATCAACACGGACCTGACCACAAGAATCAAGGCTGTGCCCGACGTGATCCTGGCACAACACCCCTCCATAAAACACCAACACCTCTATGACGACAAGCACCTAAACAAACAAGGGGTCAGCCTACTGGCCAAAGAGCTGAAGGACATTATACTAAACAGAGACCCCATGCCTGGACTCAACAACAACCAAAATCCCATGGAAAGACCCCCAACAATAAAAAGACAGGAAACCCCAATTTCATCACAGGAGGCCAGAAACAAAGCCCTTCACCCAACATCGGGCCATCAGAGGAGGAGGAGACCACCATGGAGGGGACCATCAGCCCCACACAGAGACATGCAGGGCAGAGATATGGAAGAGATTAGAACCCTGCTCAGCACATTGTGCAGGAAACTAATGTGACTGGATCTAACATACCTATAAACCAGTCGTAAATCCAGAGTGTCTTACACAGCCGCACTCATTACAAGGTATATACACATGAGGTATATAGAAAAAAAAAAAAAATGACCTCATTCACAATCAGCAGCTGGAACATCCAAGGCCTGAGCACCTCGGCCTTTGGATGTAAAACAAATGACCCCGACTTTATTCAAAGACTGAAGAATATAGACATTCAGATCCTCCTGGAAACATGGACCAGAGCTGAAAACGAATCTCTGGTGCCAATCGGATACAGAGAAATCTCTGTCCCTGCCCTTAAAAATAAAAACATCAAACAGGGCCGCTGCTCAGGAGGAATATTGATCTGGTATAAAGAAGAGCTCCACCAGTACATCACACCAGTGAAGAGAGGAGGCAGCCACATATGGATCAGAATCAGCAGCTCCATCCTCACCTCTCAGTCCGATGTCTACCTCTGCACCACCTATATACCACCGCCAGAGTCCCCCTACTTCAATCCAGACAGCTTTGAGATCTTACAAGAAGAAGCCACCCATTATCAGGTCCTGGGCAAAGTTCTCATCTTTGGAGACCTCAATGCAAGAACAGGGAGAGAAAAAGACTTTCTGACCACAGACGGAAACATCTACATATTTGGGGCAGAGAATGACAGTCACGACTCAGAACACTCAGAGAGAAACAGCTATGACAGTACAGTCAACAAAAGTGGCAAAAAGCTCCTGAACTTATGTAAAAGTTTAGGTCTTCATATTCTTAATGGACGTACAAAGGGAGACTCACTGGGAAGATATACACTAGACTCCCATGTAGGAAGGAGTGTAGTAGACTACGCCATTACAGATATGGACCCGGCAAATATTAGCGCCTTCATAGTCACCCCACAAACGCACCTGTCAGACCACAGCCAACTTCTCCTGTACATAAAATCTACAGAGAAACCATCCACACAAAAGCCACAGCAGAGCAGCCTCTACAACCGACCTCCATCCTATAAATGGTCCAAGACGTCAGAAATAAAATATAAAGAGGCTCCCAACAGACCGGAATTACAAGAGATGCTCCACAACTTCTACAGCTACAAGTACAAGTCAAACCCAGAAGGAGTGAATCAAGCTGCAAAAGACCTCAACAAAATATTCCACACCATGGCCAAATTGTCCGACCTCAAACAAGTCAACTACAAGAGGCCAAAAGAAAAGCAGATCAATGGTTGGTTTGACAAAGAGTGTAAAGCCGTTCGAAAGACCCTGAGAACAGCCTCAAACAATAAACACAGAGACCCCAACAACCCAGACCTGAGGGAAGCCTATGACACCATACAAAAGCAGTACAAAACCATCCTCAGGAGGAAGAAGCAGAGCTACATCTCTACCAAACTTAGCCAACTCCAAGACGCCCTCCAAGACAACTCCTTCTGGGAAATATGGAGCCACATGGACACAAAGAGCAAGAAAAAGACTGATACCCATATCCAAAATGGCAACATCTGGCTCCAGTACTTCAGAGACCTCTACAAAGACATCCCAAAAGAAGGACTAAGCCAAGAGCAGGAAAACATAACATCAAAACTAAAGGCAATGGAAGAGAAAATCAAAAACTTCCAAAACCCACTGGACACACCAATTACATTACAGGAAGTTGCAGAGAAAATCACTTCCATAAAGTGTAAAAAATCTAGTGGTCTGGATGGAATCCCCCCAGAGATGTTGAAGTACAGCCCACCAGAAATTCAAGCTGCAATGGTTAAACTGTTCAACATTGTGCTGAGTGCTGGCTACTTCCCTCGTACCTGGAACCAAGGACTCATTACACCGATCCACAAGAGTGGGGACAGGTATGACCCTGCCAACTACAGAGGCATATGTGTCAGCAGTAACTTGGGAAAACTGTTCAACAGCATCCTAAACAAAAGGATCATCAGTTTCCTTACCGAGCACAATGTCCTGAGCAAAAGCCAAGCAGGGTTCGTGCCAAACCACCGCACCACGGACCACATCTACACCCTGCACAGTCTCATTCAGAGCCACGTCCACAATACAAAGCATGGGAAGATATACGCCTGCTTTGTAGACTTTAAAAAGGCCTTTGACTCAGTGTGGCACCCGGGCTTGTTCTTAAAAATGCTGGAAAGCGGAATAGGAGGAAAGACCTACGATGTCATCAAAAGCTCCTACACCGAGAACCTCTGCAGCGTGAGTGTGAACGGTAGAAGAACGGCTTATTTCCAGCAGAGCCGAGGAGTCAGACAGGGCTGCAGCCTAAGTCCAACGCTCTTCAATATTTACATCAATGAGCTGGCTGCTGCTCTGGAATCTTCACCTGCTCCAGGTCTCACACTCCATGACGCCCAGGTGAAATTCTTGCTCTATGCAGATGACCTACTGCTGGTGTCACCAACCGAGAAAGGTCTCCAAGACAACCTACAAATTTTGGAGAAATTCAGCTCCACATGGGCACTACCGATCAATCTAAAGAAAACCAACATCATGGTGTTCCAGAAGAGAAAAAGAAGATTTGACCAGCATCCTTCATTTGTCGTAAACGGCTGCACTCTAACAGGAACAGACAAATACACCTACTTGGGCCTGGAAATTCACCAGTCAGGGAGCTTTAAACAAGCCATAGAGACCCTGAAAAACAAGGCCTGCAAAACCTTTTATGCCATCCGAAGGAAATTGTATCATCTGAAGCCACCAGTGAGGGTCTGGCTAAAAATCTTCGATTCCATCATTGCCCCAATCCTCCTGTATGGCAGCGAAGTCTGGGGCCCTCACACTTACCCAGATTGGTCAAGGTGGGATTCCAGCCCAACAGAAATATTCCACCTGGAATTCTGTAAGCACCTTCTCCAGGTCCATCGAAGCACCTCCAACAGCGCCTGTCGAGCTGAGCTGGGCAGATTCCCTCTACACCTAGCAGCTCTGAAGAGGTCACTATCATTTCAGGCTCACCTACAGAGTAGCAATCCAAGCTCCCATCACCACAAAGCTCTGATACATATACGTGGGCCAGATGAACCAGGACCCCTGGCACAGCTCTCCCAAACCCAACTGGACAAAATAACCAATCACAGCAGCCTGACAAGAACCAGAATCAGGAAGATGGTAGACGAGGGCCAGGAGAGGTATGTCAGTGACTGGAGGACCGACATCAACACCTCACAGAAACTGACCACGTACCAGAGACTACAGAGAGACTACAGACTGGCCCCGTATCTGGAGAAACTCCCGGACCCCAGAGACCGCAGGACCCTGAGCCGATATAGACTCAGTGCCCACAGTCTAGCCATCGAATCCGGTCGACACAAGCAGAGCTACAAGCCAAGGGAGGACAGACTGTGCCAACACTGTGACCTGGAGGCCCTGGAGGATGAAACCCACTTCCTGCTACACTGCACCAAGTACTCAGCAGTGAGGGACACTCACTTCAGGAGACTCTCCCATCTCTTCCCGGATTTCAGCTCCATGAAGGAGGAAGAGAAAATATATATCCTGCTGGGGGAAGAAGAGAGCGCAGTGGAGATAGCAGCGCGGTATGTGAGCGAATGTCATAGACTTCGAGAAAGAGAACTATGATAAGCCATGGACTTCCATAGCCCCCCATCCCAGATGTGGCCCCCCAATCCCCACCCTGGATATGCCCCATCCACCGTTACCACAGTCCCACCGTGGATATGCCCCATCATAAGCCATGGACTTCCATAGCCCCCATCCTAGAAGTGCCCCCACAGTCCCCACCCTGGATGAGCCCCATCCATCCTTCCTACAGTCCCCACCCCCCATCCCCACAGCCCCAGCCCCTAATGTACACTTGCTTTGGCAAAACTAATTTGTATTTGGTCCTGCCAATAAAGCTTATTTGATTTGATTTGATTTGATTAGTGTATATCAGTGTGTATGGAGGTAGTATATAGTGTATATCAGTGTGTATGGAGGTAGTATATAGTGTATATCAGTGTGTATGGAGGTAGTATATAGTGTATATCAGTGTGTATGGAGGTAGTATATAGTGTATATCAGTGGGTATAGAGGTAGTATATAGTGTATATCAGTGTGTATAGAGGTAGTATATAGTGTATATCAGTGTGTATGGAGGTAGTATATAGTGTATATCAGTGTGTATGGAGGTAGTATATAGTGTATATCAGTGTGTATGGAGGTAGTATATAGTGTATATCAGTGTGTATGGAGGTAGTATATAGTGTATATCAGTGTGTATGGAGGTAGTATATAGTGTATATCAGTGTGTATGGAGGTAGTATATAGTGTATATCAGTGTGTATGGAGGTAGTATATAGTGTATATCAGTGTGTATGGAGGTAGTATATAGTGTATATCAGTGTGTATGGAGGTAGTATATAGTGTATATCAGTGTGTATGGAGGTAGTATATAGTGTATATCAGTGTGTATGGAGGTAGTATATAGTGTATATCAGTGTGTATGGAGGTAGTATATAGTGTATATCAGTGTGTATGGAGGTAGTATATAGTGTATATCAGTGTGTATGGAGGTAGTATACAGTGTATATCAGTGTGTATGGGGGTAGTATATAGTGTATATTAGTGTGTATGGAGGTAGTATATAGTGTATAGAAGTGTGTATGGAGGTAGTATATAGTGTATATCAGTGTGTATGGAAGTAGTATATAGTGTACATCAGTGTGTATGTGGGTAGTATATAGTGTATATCAGTGTGTATGTGGGTAGTATATAGTGTATATCAGTGTGTATGGAGGTAGTATATAGTGTATATCAGTGTGTATGGAGGTAGTATATAGTGTATAGAAGTGTGTATGTGGGTAGTATATAGTGTATATCAGTGTGTATGGAGGTAGTATATAGTGTATATCAGTGTGTATGGAGGTAGTATATAGTGTATATCAGTGTGTATGGAGGTAGTATATAGTGTATATCAGTGTGTATGGAGGTAGTATATAGTGTATATCAGTGTGTATGGAAGTAGTATATAGTGTACATCAGTGTGTATGTGGGTAGTATATAGTGTATATCAGTGTGTATGTGGGTAGTATATAGTGTATATCAGTGTGTATGGAGGTAGTATATAGTGTATAGAAGTGTGTATGTGGGTAGTATATAGTGTATATCAGTGTGTATGGAGGTAGTATATAGTGTATATCAGTGTGTATGGAGGTAGTATATAGTGTATAGAAGTGTGTATGTGGGTAGTATATAGTGTATATCAGTGTGTATGGAGGTAGTATATAGTGTATATCAGTGTGTATGGGGGTAGTATATAGTGTATATCAGTGTGTATGGAGGTAGTATATAGTGTATATCAGTGTGTATGGAGGTAGTATATAGTGTATATCAGTGTGTATGGGGGTAGTATATAGTGTATATTAGTGTGTATGGAGGTAGTATATAGTGTATAGAAGTGTGTATGGAGGTAGTATATAGTGTATATCAGTGTGTATGGAGGTAGTATATAGTGTATATCAGTGTGTATGGAAGTAGTATATAGTGTACATCAGTGTGTATGGAGGTAGTATATAGTGTATATCAGTGTGTATGTGGGTAGTATATAGTGTATATCAGTGTGTATGGAGGTAGTATATAGTGTATATCAGTGTGTATGGAGGTAGTATATAGTGTATAGAAGTGTGTATGTGGGTAGTATATAGTGTATATCAGTGTGTATGGAGGTAGTATATAGTGTATATCAGTGTGTATGGAGGTAGTATATAGTGTATATCAGTGTGTATGTGGGTAGTATATAGTGTATATCAGTGTGTATGTGGGTAGTATATAGTGTATATCAGTGTATATGGAGTTAGTATATAGTGTATAGAAGTGTGTATGTGGGTAGTATATAGTGTATATCAGTGTGTATGGAAGTAGTATATAGTGTAAATCAGTATGTATGTGGGTAGTATATAGTGTATATCAGTGTGTATGTGGGTAGTATATAGTGTATATCAGTGTGTATGGAAGTAGTATATAGTGTAAATCAGTATGTATGTGGGTAGTATATAGTGTATATCAGTGTGTATGGAAGTAGTATATAGTGTAAATCAGTATGTATGTGGGTAGTATATAGTGTATATCAGTGTGTATGTGGGTAGTATATAGTGTATATCAGTGTGTATGGAAGTAGTATATAGTGTAAATCAGTATGTATGTGGGTAGTATATAGTGTATATCAGTGTGTATGTGGGTAGTATATAGTGTATATCAGTGTGTATGGAGGTAGTATATAGTGTATAGAAGTGTGTATGTGGGTAGTATATAGTGTATATCAGTGTGTATGGAAGTAGTATATAGTGTACATCAGTGTGTATGTGGGTAGTATATAGTGTATATCAGTGTGTATGGAAGTAGTATAAAGTGTATAGAAGATGGCATATGATGTATATAATAGTTTGTATATAAGTGTGTATATGGTATATAGTGTATGTACAGTATACCGCGTGTGTCCTCTGTAGGGGTATATGAGTGCATGTGGAAATCTGTATCAGAAGAGAACACCCCGCCCCGGGGCAGCAGAGGGAAGGAGAGTGTAATATCGTTACATTGTTTTTACTGTGTGCGGCGTGACGGGGATCATATGTAGCAGGATGGGGACAGATACAAGCATGGGACGGGAAAGCTGGGTGAACGAGGCTCTGACCCTCAGCACTTAGCTTTTCCATGCTGTGATACCAAATCTATTTAAACACTCCCCCCCCCAAAAAAACCCCCGCTTTGTGTAAATAAAGCTGAGAACTCGCTGTACGGCTCCAAGAAAGCGAGACCCTGAAAAGAAAAACATTGGCTGCTTTCACACATCCGGTTTTTGCTCTGCGGCACAATACGGCACTCTGCAGAAAAACCGCAACCGTTTTTTTTTGCCGCCGGTTGCGGTTTTTTTTTTGCATAGACTTACATTAGTGCCGTATTGTGCCGCATGGGCTTGCGTTCGGTCCGGTTTTTGCCGCATGCGGCAGATTTAGCCGATGCCGCGGCCGGATGGAACGTTGCCTGCAACGTTTTTTGCTCCGGCAAAAACAACCGCATCGCGCCGCATCCGGCCGCTGCGGCGCATTTTTCAATGCATGCCTATGGACGCCGGATGCGGCGCGATGCGGAAAAAACTGCATCCGGCCGCCGCATGCGGTTTCTTCCACTGCGCATGCTCAGTAGCATGCCGCAACCGGAAAAAAACGGACCGGCCGCATGTAAAAACTTATGCAAAGGATGCAGTGTTTTCGCCGCATCCGTTGCATAGGTTTCACAGCCGGATTGAGCCGCACTGCAAAAACCGGATGTGTGAAAGTAGCCTAAGCGATCTCCTCACGTTTGGCGCTCCGTAATGCACTGAAGCCGCAGCTCTATGAACAGATCCAAACCCTCGAGTCTTGGGAGGAGTTTTGTGCTGAGATCAAAGACAATGTGCACAATTTTTCTGTGATTATAATGGTGAGATCCGCGGCCGGAGGCAGAAGCACCGCGCAGTAACACACGAGCACCTCCAGGGGGCAGCAGGCGCTGCACAGGATCAGACCGCAGCCGTCAGCCAATCACAGTGATCATATCTGGCAAATTGCAAATAAAACCCATTCAAGCCGCGTCCGGCCGCACCGAAGATTCAGAGCGACGTCAGCGGAGCCGCATTCATTCCCTCTGCAAGGAAAGGAACATTGATGTTCCCGGGTTTATGAGATCCATGTTCAGCTGTCAGGGAACGCCGCCCGACGCATCCGTATACTGAGCCGCCAATCACCGCCCGACGCATCCGTATACTGAGCCGCCAATCACCGCCCGACGCATCCGTATACTGAGCCGCCAATCACCGCCCGACGCATCCGTATACTGAGCCACCAATCACCGCCCGACGCATCCATATAATGAGCCGCCAATCACCGCCCGACGCATCCGTATACTGAGCCGCCAATCACCGCCCGACGCATCCGTATACTGAGCCGCCAATCACCGCCCGACGCATCCGTATACTGAGCCGCCAATCACCGCCCGACGCATCCGTATACTGAGCCGCCAATCACCGCCCGACGCATCCGTATACTGAGCCGCCAATCACCGCCCGACGCATCCGTATAATGAGCCGCCAATCACCGCCCGACGCATCCGTATACTGAGCCGCCAATCACCGCCCGACGCATCCGTATACTGGGCCGCCAATCACCGCCCGACGCATCCATATACTGAGCCGCCAATCACCGCCCGACGCATCCGTATACTGAGCCGCCAATCACCGCCCGACGCATCCGTATACTGAGCCGCCAATCACCGCCCGACGCATCCGTATACTGAGCCGCCAATCACCGCCCGACGCATCCGTATACTGAGCCGCCAATCACCGTCCGACGCATCCGTATAGTGAGCCGCCAATCACCGCCCGACGCATCCGTATACTGAGCCGCCAATCACCGTCCGACGCATCCGTATACTGAGCCGCCAATCACCGCCCGACGCATCCGTATACTGAGCCGCCAATCACCGTCCGACGCATCCGTATACTGAGCCACCAATCACCGCCCGACGCATCCGTATACTGAGCCGCCAATCACCGTCCGACGCATCCGTATACTGAGCCGCCAATCACCGCCCGACGCATCCGTATACTGAGCCGTCAATCACCGCAGAGAGAACGCAACTCTGCAACATTGTATCAACCGCGCATACAGCGGCTCCGCCTGTACAACCGTATCACACAGCATGGGATGAGATACACAGCTCAACACAGTATCACACAGCATGGGATGAGATACACGGCTCAGCACAGTATCACACAGCATGGGATGAGATACACAGCTCAGCAGACAGTATCACACAGCATGGGATGAGATACACGGCTCAGCACAGTATCACACAGCATGGGATGAGATACACAGCTCAGCAGACAGTATCACACAGCATGGGATGAGATACACGGCTCAACACAGTATCACACAGCATGGGATGAGATACACGGCTCAGCACAGTATCACACAGCATGGGATGAGATACACGGCTCAGCACAGTATCACACAGCATGGGATGAGATACACAGCTCAGCAGACAGTATCACACAGCATGGGATGAGATACACGGCTCAACACAGTATCACACAGCATGGGATGAGATACACGGCTCAACACAGTATCACACAGCATGGGATGAGATACACGACTCAACACAGTATCACACAGCATGGGATGAGATACACGGCTCAGCACAGTATCACACAGCATGGGATGAGATACACGGCTCAACACAGTATCACACAGCAAGGGATGAGATACACGGCTCAGCACAGTATCACACAGCATGGGATGAGATACACGGCTCAACACAGTATCACACAGCATGGGATGAGATACACGGCTCAACACAGTATCACACAGCATGGGATGAGATACACGGCTCAACACAGTATCACACAGCATGGGATGAGATACACGGCTCAACACAGTATCACACAGCATGGGATGAGATACACGGCTCAACACAGTATCACACAGCATGGGATGAGATACACGACTCAACAGAGTATCACACAGCATGGGATGAGATACACGACTCAACACAGTATCACACAGCATGGGATTAGATACACGGCTCAGCACAGTATCACACAGCATGGGATTAGATACACAGCTCAGCAGACAGTATCACACAGCATGGTATTAGATACACGGCTCAGCAGATAGTATCACACAGCATGGGATTAGACACATGGCTCAGCAGACAGTATCACACAGGAGAGGATTAGATACACGGCTCAGCAGACAGTATCACACAGCATGGGATCAAATACACGGCTCAGCAGACAGTATCACACAGCATGGGATTAGATACACAGCTCAACAGACAGTATCACACAGCATGGGATGAGATACATGGCTCAGCAGACAGTATCACACAGCATGGGATTAGATACACAGCTCAGCAGACAGTATCACACAGCATGGGATTAGATACACAGCTCAGCAGAGAGTATCACACAGGAGAGGATTAGATACACGGCTCAGCAGACAGTATCACACAGCATGGGATTAGATACACAGCTCAGCAGAGAGTATCACACAGGAGAGGATTAGATACACGGCTCAGCAGAAAGTATCACACAGGATAAGATTAGATACACAGCTCAGCAGAAAGTATCACACAGGATAAGATTAGATACACAGATCAGCAGACAGTATCACACAGGATGGGATTAGATACACGGCTCAGCAGACAGTATCACACAGGATGGGATTAGATGCACGGCTCAGCAGACAGTATCACACAGGAGAGGATTAGATACACGGCTCAGCAGACAGTATCACACGGGATGGGATTAGATACAGAGCTCAGCAAACAGTATCACACAGGACAGGATTAGATACACAGCTCAGCAGACAGTATCACACAGCATGGGATTAGATACACAGTTCAGCAGACAGTATCACACAGCATGGGATTAGATACACAGCTCAGCAGACAGTATCACACAGGATGGGATTAGATACACGGCTCAGTAGACAGTATCACACAGGATGGGATTAGATACACGGCTCAGTAGACAGTATCACACAGGATAGGATTAGATACACAGCTCAGCAGACAGTATCACACAGGAGGGGATTAGATACACAGCTCAGCAGACAGTATCACACGTGATGGGATTACATCCCAGCAGCCGCCTTCATAATTATGAGCGCAGCTCTGGAGGTGACTGCAGTAACACATCTTCCTCGTTGGTGAATCTGAGCATCTGAAGAATCTAAATTTAGGAGATTTCTGCTCTTAATTTGCTGCTCTGATCAATTGTGACATAATTTTAAAATCATTTTTTCACAATATTTTTTAAAATAAATATAAATTTCTATGTAAAGTTCTCTGCGGTCACATGAAGGATCGTTCCTGCGCTTCCCATGGTGAGGTGCGGTTCCTCGGCGCTCGGCTGTCGGACACGGCTTCACACTTTGCTGCTTGACTGCATTTACATGTCACATTTATTAGGAACCGACCGGAGGGAAAGACGCGGCATCACCTGAAACAGCGTCCGAGGAGAAACGCCAAGTGCCCGGAAAAAGGCCGCAAAAGCCTGACCTCAGGTGAAGAGGAGGAAGCAACTTCATGTGACCCCCATCATCCGCACAACAAGGGCAAAGCCGCCACCACGTGCTTCACAGCATTACATCCGTGTACCGCGGAGGTGACCGCGCGTATAACTGCGAGAACAGGGATGTCACCTGCAGTCCCATGTAACACCACAGATAACACAGGGATATCTCTCTGAGTACAGATAATGTAGTAGATGTCACCTGCAGTCCCATGTAACACCACAGATAACACAGTAATATCTCTCTGAGTACAGATAATGTAGTAGATGTCACCTGCAGTCCCATGTAACACCACAGATAACACAGTAATATCTCTCTGAGTACAGATAATGTAGTAGATGTCACCTGCAGTCCTATGTAACACCACAGATAACACAGTGATATCTCTCTGAGTACAGATAATGTAGTAATGTCACCTGCAGTCCTATGTAACACCACAGATAACACAGTAATATCTCTCTGAGTACAGATAATGTAGTAGATGTCACCTGCAGTCCCATGTAACACCACAGATAACACAGTAATATCTCTCTGAGTACAGATAATGTAGTAGATGTCACCTGCAGTCCTATGTAACACCACAGATAACACAGTGATATCTCTCTGAGTACAGATAATGTAGTAGATGTCACCTGCAGTCCTATGTAACACCACAGATAACACAGTGATATCTCTCTGAGTACAGATAATGTAGTAGATGTCACCTGCAGTCCTATGTAACACCACAGATAACACAGTGATATCTCTGAGTACAGATAATGTAGTAGATGTCTCCTGCAGTCCTATGTAACAGCACAGATAACACAGTGATATCTCTCTGAGTACAGATAATGTAGTATATGTCACCTGCAGTCCTATGTAACACCACAGATAACACAGTGATATCTCTCTGAGTACAGATAATGTAGTATATGTCACCTGCAGTCCTATGTAACACCACAGATAACAGTGATATCTCTCTGAGTACAGATAATGTAGTAAATGTCACCTGCAGTCCTATGTAACACCACAGATAACACAGTGATATCTCTGAGTACAGATAATGTAGTAGATGTCACCTGCAGTCCCATGTAACACCACAGATAACACAGTGATATCTCTGAGTACAGATAATGTAGTAGATGTCACCTGCAGTCCTATGTAACACCACAGATAACACAGTGATATCTCTGAGTACAGATAATGTAGTAGATGCCACCTGCAGTCCTATGTAACACCACAGATAACAGTGATATCTCTGAGTACAGATAATGTAGTAGATGTCACCTGCAGTCCTATGTAACACCACAGATAACACAGTGATATCTCTCTGAGTACAGATAATGTAGTAGATGTCACCTGCAGTCCTATGTAACACCACAGATAACACAGTAATATCTCTCTGAGTACAGATAATGTAGTAGATGTCACCTGCAGTCCTATGTAACACCACAGATAACACAGTGATATCTCTCTGAGTACAGATAATGTAGTAGATGTCACCTGCAGTCCTATGTAACACCACAGATAACACAGTGATATCTCTCTGAGTACAGATAATGTAGTAGATGTCACCTGCAGTCCTATGTAACACCACAGATAACACAGTGATATCTCTCTGAGAACAGATAATGTAGTAGATGTCACCTGCAGTCCTATGTAACACCACTGATAACACAGTGATATCTCTCCGAGTACAGATAATGTAGTAGATGTCACCTGCAGTCCTATGTAACAGCACAGATAACACAGTGATATCTCTGAGTACAGATAATGTAGTAGATGCCACCTGCAGTCCTATGTAACACCACAGATAACACAGTGATATCTCTGAGTACAGATAATGTAGTAGATGTCACCTGCAGTCCTATGTAACACCACAGATAACACAGTGATATCTCTCTGAGTACAGATAATGTAGTAGATGTCACCTGCAGTCCTATGTAACAGCACAGATAACAGTGATATCTCTCTGAGTACAGATAATGCAGTAGATGTCACCTGCAGTCCTATGTAACACCACAGATAACACAGTGATATCTCTCTGAGTACAGATAATGTAGTAGATGTCACCTGCAGTCCTATGTAACACCACAGATAACACAGTGATATCTCTCTGAGTACAGATAATGTAGTAGATGTCACCTGCAGTCCTATGTAACACCACAGATAACACAGTGATATATCTCTGAGTACAGATAATGTAGTAGATGTCACCTGCAGTCCTATGTAACAGCACAGATAACACAGTGATATCTCTGAGTACAGATAATGTAGTAGATGTCACCTGCAGTCCTATGTAACACCACAGATAACACAGTGATATCTCTCTGAGTACAGATAATGTAGTAGATGTCACCTGCAGTCCTATGTAACACCACTGATAACAGAGTGATATCTCTCTGAGTACAGATAATGTAGTAGATGTCACCTGCAGTCCTATGTAACAGCACAGATAACAGTGATATCTCTCTGAGTACAGATAATGTAGTAGATGTCACCTGCAGTCCTATGTAACACCACAAATAACACAGTGATATCTCTGAGTACAGATAATGTAGTAGATGCCACCTGCAGTCCTATGTAACACCACAGATAACACAGTGATATCTCTGAGTACAGATAATGTAGTAGATGTCACCTGCAGTCCTATGTAACACCACAGATAACACAGTGATATCTCTGAGTACAGATAATGTAGTAGATGTCACCTGCAGTCCTATGTAACACCACAGATAACACAGTGATATCTCTCTGAGTACAGATAATGTAGTAGATGTCACCTGCAGTCCTATGTAACAGCACAGATAACAGTGATATCTCTCTGAGTACAGATAATGTAGTAGATGTCACCTGCAGTCCTATGTAACACCACAGATAACACAGTGATATCTCTCTGAGTACAGATAATGTAGTAGATGTCACCTGCAGTCCTATGTAACACCACAGATAACACAGTGATATCTCTCTGAGTACAGATAATGTAGTAGATGTCACCTGCAGTCCTATGTAACACCACAGATAACACAGTGATATATCTCTGAGTACAGATAATGTAGTAGATGTCACCTGCAGTCCTATGTAACAGCACAGATAACACAGTGATATCTCTGAGTACAGATAATGTAGTAGATGTCACCTGCAGTCCTATGTAACACCACAGATAACACAGTGATATCTCTCTGAGTACAGATAATGTAGTAGATGTCACCTGCAGTCCTATGTAACACCACAGATAACACAGTGATATCTCTCTGAGTACAGATAATGTAGTAGATGTCACCTGCAGTCCTATGTAACACCACAGATAACACAGTGATATCTCTCTGAGTACAGATAATGTAGTAGATGTCACCTGCAGTCCTATGTAACACCACAGATAACACAGTGCAGGTTGATGATACAATGTATCGCTGTGTGTGTAGCAGTATATACAGTTAGGTCCAGAAATATTTGGACAGTGACACAATTTTGGCGAGTTGGGCTCTGCATGCCACCACATTGGATTTGAAATGAAACCTCTACAACAGAATTCAAGTGCAGATTGTAACGTTTAATTTGAAGGTTTGAACAAAAATATCGGATAGAAATTGTAGGAATTGTCACATTTCTTTACAAACACTCCACATTTTAGGAGGTCAAAAGTAATTGGACAAATAAACCAAACCCAAAACAAAATATTTTTATTTTCAATATTTTGTTGCGAATCCTTTGGAGGCAATCACTGCCTTAAGTCTGGAACCCATGGACATCACCAAACGCTGGGTTTCCTCCTTCTTAATGCTTTGCCAGGCCTTTACAGCCGCAGCCTTCAGGTCTTGCTTGTTTGTGGGTCTTTCCGTCTTAAGTCTGGATTTGAGCAAGTGAAATGCATGCTCAATTGGGTTAAGATCTGGTGATTGACTTGGCCATTGCAGAATTTTCCACTTTTTTGCACTCATGAACTCCTGGGTAGCTTTGGCTGTATGCTTGGGGCCATTGTCCATCTGTACTATGAAGCGCTGTCCGATCAACTTTGCGGCATTTGGCTGAATCTGGGCTGAAAGTATATCCCGGTACACTTCAGAATTCATCCGGCTACTCTTGTCTGCTGTTATGTCATCAATAAACACAAGTGACTCAGTGCCATTGAAAGCCATGCATGCCCATGCCATCACGTTGCCTCCACCATGTTTTACAGAGGATGTGGTGTGCCTTGGATCATGCGCCGTTCCCTTTCTTCTCCAAACTTTTTTCTTCCCATCATTCTGGTACAGGTTGATCTTTGTCTCATCTGTCCACAGAATACTTTTCCAGAACTGAGCTGGCTTCATGAGGTGTTTTTCAGCAAATGTAACTCTGGCCTGTCTATTTTTGGAATTGATGAATGGTTTGCATCTAGATGTGAACCCTTTGTATTTACTTTCATGGAGTCTTCTCTTTACTGGTGACTTAGAGACAGATACACCTACTTCACTGAGAGTGTTCTGGACTTCAGTTGATGTTGTGAACGGGTTCTTCTTCACCAAAGAAAGTATGCGGCGATCATCCACCACTGTTGTCATCCGTGGACGCCCAGGCCTTTATGAGTTCCCAAGCTCACCAGTCAATTCCTTTTTTCTCAGAATGTACCCGACTGTTGATTTTGCTACTCCAAGCATGTCTGCTATCTCTCTGATGGATTTTTTCTTTTTTTTCAGCCTCAGGATGTTCTGCTTCACCTCAATTGAGAGTTCCTTAGACCGCATGTTGTCTGGTCACAGCAACAGCTTCCAAATGCAAAACCACACACCTGTAATCAACCCCAGACCTTTTAACTACTTCATTGATTACAGGTTAACGAGGGAGACGCCTTCAGAGTTAATTGCAGCCCTTAGAGTCCCTTGTCCAATTACTTTTGGTCCCTTGAAAAAGAGGAGGCTATGCATTACAGAGCTATGATTCCTAAACCCTTTCTCCGATTTGGATGTGAAAACTCTCATATTGCAGCTGGGAGTGTGCACTTTCAGCCCATATTATATATAGAATTGTATTTCTGAACATGTTTTTGTAAACAGCTAAAATAACAAAACTTGTGTCACTGTCCAAATATTTCTGGACCTAACTGTATATATACTCTCAGTCTTTTCACAGGTAGCATTCCTGTAATTCTGTGTATGTGGAGCACATGTTCTGGATTCTCGGATATTTTGTGTAGGGTCGGGGGGCGCTGTGCTCCGCCTGCAGATCCTGGTGGTGGATAGTGGATGCAGGAGGTGCTGGTTTGGGGTCCTCCGGTGGGCGTCTGTGCGGGGGAGGGGTCCGGCGGTCACGTGCGGTGTATCCCCGGCTGCTCCTTAGATTAATTCTCATTTCTGAGATGAAGCACGCGGCTGCCTCCATCCATCCATGTGCGACATAAAACCAATTCTCCGTGTAGCGGGTGATTTCGGCGTGGCTGTGAGCACGAGGCGTCGCGGGTGAATGGACGTCGATTCTTACATCAATACATTTATTTCTTGCCTTTCAATTCTGCTCATGAGGAATATTAGGCTCATTAAACAGAGAAATTGGCAAAAGCGGCGGTGATACATTTCCCGGAGTCACCTATAGCCGCACTCTTATAGAAAGAGATTGTAGAAAAGATGGACGAGAATGATCAGTCATAGCCCCCGTATCACACAGGATACAGGGGTCACTGCCCCCAATTACTGGAGATATTCACCTAAAATAATGGAAATATTATAAATAAATACAAAAACTGATACATTGTTACTTATCTGAAGGGGCGGAGCATGACACCACCAATCACAGAGAAGCCATGCTCCGCCTCCGTACACTCAATGTATCAGTCCTACATGGAGGATTCTGTGTCGCCCCAGGGATGTCGCTCCAGCCACAGGGTCTTCTTTTGTATATATTTCTATATATATTTTTTGTATATATGTGTCGTGACGCCCTCACGGTTTGCGGTCAGGGATATGGATGATCGTCACTGCAGGTTTAGCGAGCGTCTGGGGCTGATGGAGTCTGCAGTCGGATGGTGTGGCCTCCCGAGAGTGAGGCTGGCCCCAGGGGCTCGGGTGTGTAGAACAACAGGTTCCAGAATAACTCAGTCTCAGTTCAGAAAGTCTTTCAACTGGTTTTTACTCACTGTTGATGTTATTGTGAGGTCACCCGGGGGAGAACCAGGGGCTCGTTCAGGCCGGTCTGAGGGTAACCATTAACTCGCCTTCCTTGCACTCTTTGTTCGGATAACCCCTGACTTGAAGTATTGTGGGGTCTATCCGGGGAGTCGCTGCTGCCTTTTCTCCCTTTTTGGACCGTTTGCCGGCAGCGTGGACCGGGTGAGATGGCTTCTGGCTCTGTCTCCTTATGGGTCCCTGCGTTGCTGCTGAGGCTCGGACTCTGTATGGTTGGTGAGGGACTTGTAGTTCCCCTCACCAGCAGGTTTAGCAGATCAATAAATTGAAGTCTACTCAAGGGACCTGTACCCCGTGTGTGCCTAGTCACCAGCAGTCGCCGTACTCGACTGACTCTCTCTCCGTCTTTCTGACTGCCTCTCTGGTAACCGTTCTCCCCCGCTAACGGCTACTTCACGTGCAGGGTCTGACTAGTGTGAGCGCGCGTCTCCTAGCAACCGCCGCTCACCACTACCAGACTGGCTCCACTCCTCTCCTTTCAGCCTCTGCATTTTAGCTCCCAGCCCCTCCACTACACCCCTTGACAAGAATTGAAGGTCAGACCCCTCCAGGGACTGCCAAAGGGTCCCATCTAATGGTGTGTCTATGTGACACACCTCATTCCGGCCTTTAGGATTACCTGGAAGTACTGTCCCAGCATGGGTGCAGTACTCAGCGGTGCCTGACCTGGTCAGGGGCGCCACAATTCTTTTAATCATTCCAGAAACCTTTTGGTAATGATCTGCTCTTGGGAAAGCTGGGTGATAGGATTGATATTACTGTATCCAGGATACATTGCCTCATCAACTACATATCCTCAGCGATCCCTACCTTCGAGGGGTATCGCCATCTTATGTCATGTAGGTGGAGTCTGACCTCTAGGACCTGAGTCAGTCCCTGTTCTGTTCCAATTACAACCCCTCTCTTTGTGAATGGGATCGGTGCAAAGTTTCCTTGTGATGATGGGGGGTCCCGACATTTGCACCCTCACCGGATAGGAAGGGACATCTCCATAAATCTAGATAATGTGGTCCCCAACCTGCTGCACTTTAACTGTTGCAAAACTTCAGCTCCCGCATGACTTGACAGTCTTCGGCTCAAACCTGCTGCAAAGTTGAAATCCCAGCAAACGCTACAGCCGCAAATATCAGGGCATTCTGGGAGCTGAAGGTGGCATCAAGTTGCAGGATATTGTATTATATCCAGATTTGCCTTTCAGGAGTGCGGGAAAGTTGAGTGACGCTCAAGGTGCATTGATGTAATTGAGGCTACTTTCACACATCAGGTTTTTTCCATCAGGCACAATCCGGAAAAAAACGGGTAAAACAGATCCGGTACCGCATCCGTTTTATCCCCATAGATTTGCATTGTTACCGGATTGTGCCTGATGGCTTTGCGTTGAATCCGTTTTTTTCCGGATGCGGCAAAATTAATTAAAATGTCGGCCGGAGGCAGCGTATCTTGTAACGTTTTTTTTGTCCGGCAAAAAAACCGCATCGCGCCGGATGCGGCGCGATACGTCGTGTTTTACAATGGAAGCCTATGGACGCCGGATCCGGCGCAATGCGGCAAAAAACGGATGCGGCTTCTGGATCCGTTTTTGTAAACTGCGCATGCACCAATGTTCTGAAAAACCGGATCCAGCAAAAAAAAACGGACAAAACGGATGCAAAAATGGATGCAATACAAATCCACCGGATCCGTTTTTTTACGCATCCGGCATAACGGATCCGTTAAAAAATGGATCCGGTGGATACAGTTTTTACATTTTTTGCCGGATCCGTTGGATCAGGAAAAAAAAGGATTGTTCCTGAATGCAGAAAACTGATGTGTGAAAGTAGCCTAACATACATGTCTAATAGAAGAAGAGCTGACTCAGGCTACTTTCACACATCCTGCTGCAGCAGTGCGGCACAATCCGGCGCTCTGCTGAAAATACGAAACCTTTTTTGCCGCCGGTTTCGTTGTTTCCAACATTGACTTGCATTGTGCCGCATGGGCTTGCGTTCCGTCCGTTTTTTGCCGCATGCGGCAGATTTAGCCGATGCGGCGGCTGGATGGAACGTTCCCTGGCACGTTTTTTGCTCCGGCAAAAAAACCGCATTGCGCCGCATACGGCTGCTGCGGCGCATTTTTCAATGCATGCCTATGGACGTTGGATGCGGCGCGATGCTGCAAAAAACGCATCCGGCCACCGCATGCGGTTTCTTCCACTGCGCATGCTCAGTAGCGTGCCGCAACCGGATAAAAACAGACTGGCTGCATGTAAAAACTTATGCAAAGGATGTGGTGTTTTCGCCGCATCCGTTGCATAGGTTTCACAGCCGGATTGAGCCGCAGTGCTCAAACCGGATGTGTGAAAGTAGCCTCAGGCGGGTTCTGTTTATTTATTATCGGTGAGTGCACTTTAAGAACATTGCAGGATTGCATCAAAAGTACACAGAGAAAAGATAAATGACATAAAATTGAAGCTCCTTTGGAAAGATGAATGCAGAGCGCCCCCCACTGCTACGTGCACGCTCCAGAATCAGGATGAGACCGGCCGAGCGCCCCCCACTGCTACGTGCACGCTCCAGAATCAGGATGAGACCGGCCGAGCGCCCCCCACTGCTATGTGCACGCTCCAGAATCAGGATGAGACCGGCCGAGCGCCCCCCACTGCTACGTGCACGCTCCGGAATCGGGATGAGACCGGCCGAGCGCCCCCCACTGCTACGTGCACGCTCCAGAATGAGGATGAGACCGGCCGAGCTCCTGGAATCCTAATGAAAAAAAGAAACCAGCAAAGAGAAATAGAGAACTCGAAAGATACAGAGTAACAAGAATGCGCCACTAATTAGCGATGATCCAAGTTTATGAAATTCAAACTCTCTAGGCTCCGCACACTCTAAAAAAATTTGATACAAGTTGGAATCCTATGATTGCCCTGAGAAGATGTGTGGAGCATCCGAGGTCCCGGGACTGTGTCCAATATATCATGAAATCCAATTTTTCAAACCTTTCCATAGAGGACGTAAAAAAAAAAGTTGGGTGGTAGCTGCATGTACAGAAAGCAAAGTGCAGTCGCAGACCACAGGATAGGTGTGTTATGTATAGTTGTCAAATTGGTGTGCAAAAAATTATACATACCGTAAAATGTCTACATTTTTTTTTATTTAAATATATTTGTATTTATTTGCAACATTTAACCCCCTTCCAAAAATGGAAAGATAAGAAATGTTAGGTAATTATGACCAAAAATCCTTACTTACAACATTGAGCGGTATTCATTTATCTATGGGTGTAAAATTTGACTACGGTAGTAAACTAAATGTAAAAAAAAAAAAAAATGGCAACATGTACATTGTATGATGTAAACTCTTACATTTCTACATTTGGGGGAATTTTGTTCTGTATTTAACAAAAACAACAATTATCCTCGTTCACAAAAATGATTGCATAAGAAATGCAAAAACTCTGTAATGTCACTTGTTAAAAGCAGACACCGTCTGACACTGATTACAGGTTTGTTTTTCTATTTCTGTCTTGTTGCTGCTTTCTAATGCATTAAAAATGAAGAAGATTGTGTAGTTTTCCATTCTAATGTAGCTGGACAGGTGCCAGCTCCACCATATCACTGCTCTGTCACACTGAGGCTATGTGCCCACGTAGCGTATTGTCATGCAGTTATGCTGCGATCTGCACCGCAGCGTAACTGCATGCGTCCTGCGTCTCCAGCACAATCTATGAAGATTGTGCCTAATCCATACCCACGTGGAGTATTAGAACGTAGCGAATCGGCATTCTAAAAAGCAACATGTCACTTCTTTCATGCGCTGTGCATGCAGCCCCCGCTCTGTTTATGGGAGAGGCTGCATCCAGAGCGCATGAAATCGGCTTTTCATTACGGACTGTTTCTGCAGCGATTTGAAGCGCACGTGTGCTGTTCAAATCACTGCAGAAATTTCTGCATGGACAGAATGCAACGTGGGCACATAGCCTAAGATGTTACTGCTCCTGACACTGCTTGTTACTCCATCGAACATTGGAGTATAAAAATGCTCCAGTTTCCCATTGACTTCCATTATACTAGGTACTCGAGTCACACCGGAGAATCCCTATGCTTGATCGAGTAACAAGTAGAGATGAGCGAAGTTCAGTTTATGTTCTCCGACTTTCCTGGTGTTCACCGAACAGCTCAATGAACATATCTGAATATTACTGAATTCAATGGGAGGCAAAACATATGTGTTAGTAAGAGTTAAAGGGGCTGGTGTTAGTAAGGGTTGGGGGGCGGGTGTTAGTAAGGGCTAGAGGGGCTGGTGTTAGCAAGGACAAGTGGGGCTGGTGTTAGTAAGGGTTAGAGGGGCTGGTGTTAGTAAGGACTAGAGGGGCTGGTGTTAGTAAGGGTTAGGGGGGTGTTGCAAAAGAGATAAAATAAGTAATAAAGCAGGACAGTTATAAAATATGAGGGACCACTGTGGCTTTTTAAAAATTATTTAAATTTATAATTTAAAAAAAATGGCATGTGGTCCCTCAGATTTTGATACCCAGCCAAGATAAAGATGAAAGTTGGGGGCTGGTATTTTCAGGCTGGGGAGGCCCATGATTTTTGGGGCCCCCAACCTAAAATTAGCAGCCTACAGTCACTCAGAATTGTCACATCCATTATGTGTGACAATCCCAGAAGTTTACCCGGCTCATCCTGGTTGCCCTGGTGCAGTGGCAATCGGGGTAATATAAGGGGTTAATTACAGTTACTGACACGTGTTCTGTTTACAGAACACTGTAAATGATTGTAGAATAATAGCTGCTGAGAAATAAACGCTGCATGTCATTCAGATAAGAGGACAGAAAATAATCGCGCCCTCACAGAGCACTCTCATGACATACGGAACAGCAAACATATTTCACTCGTCCTCTTCTCTTGGATGAGAATCGGAGCGATTTATCAGACGCTCGTGTGACTTCAGCCTTACAGTGAATCATCTGCGAGAAATCAATAGAAATAGGAAGAAATTGGAATAAATATTAGGTTTTTAATTGTTCCCTATCTGCTCCTCTTTTATTCTGGCCCTGATCTGTCTTAGTTTTCAAATGTTTTTCTGGAGTAATATTAGTTCTAATGTTGCCTTTTTTGTTTATTTGATTTTTTAACTTCCTTCACTTGGTTCCATCTGCTTTTGTTTGTTATCGTGGTTTTGGTTTTAGTCTACTTCATCATTGGTGACTCTGAAATTTTAATAAAACTTGGCACAATTGTTCCTCACTGAATTACAAATTTTAATTTATTTTTGTGCAGTTGAAGACTAATGTGCGGCATTTTAAAGGATCATCTGAATTTGCGTTCAAAAAGCTCAAAAAAAAGTGACAGACAAAAAGATCATCTTTGATATTGAGCAAAATGTATCAAATTACTTGGGCAAAAACCTGCAACAAAAACCACAAAGAAAAAAGAAAAGTCACAACAGAAACAACAAAAGGTAAACAATGATGCTGTACAATGGTGTTCTGGCGTTAAAAAGGCAAAATTAGTGATTCTATGCCACTTCTTGAAACTTTCCAAAAGCGGCTTGGGATTAATGGGAGGATGTGGTCACCTGCATCCTGAGAAGTTTACTATATGTTAATTGTAGACAATATTTGATGTTGAAAATGAATAGACTGGAAGAGACTCATTGTATTAAGAGGAATATCGAAAAAAGCATGAGCTGTATCTTTAATAAGACTTGCATAAAAAAGCCAAATCTGTGGCCAGGTCACTGCGGGGAGAGCGACAGAGAACCCCTACAGTCATATTCACACCCCTATAGTCATATTCACACCTCAGATGTAACAATTCGTGTTCTGTCCGTTTATTACAAGGACAACACAAGACAATTCATCGGGAGAGGACCTCTGTCTTTCTTGGAGTTGTGTTGCTCTTATTTGTGCTAAACTGATTAATATGGTTTGATTAATGTGGCGCATCGTTACACTGCTGTCCAAAGATGTTTAACTACTTATTTCACTTCCGCACTACAAGAGTGAGATTGTAACCATAATGACACTTTACTAAAGTCAGAATTAATAAATCTGTCCTATGATTTCTATGCATTTTTAGCCACACCCACTTTCCACTTACTTTTCAGAAGGGAAAATAAAATTACTAAAATCTCTCTGGTTTTACCTATCATGAGATGTTTCTTGTGTGGCACCTTGGTAATGAAACGCCTTTTTATCGACCATCAGTTAAACCAGCTGATTTTTTTCAGGCAGGATTGCTTTCTAATTACTGATAGATTTCAGCTGGTGTCAGGACTTTTCATGGCTTTTTGCACCTCTTTATTTTCATGTGTTCTATACTTTTTGACTGTGTCATTTTTCATTATTACATATAACTTAATTTGTTTTCGGCCGCTGTGTCCTACATTGTCTTTGGCTGCTATGTCCCACTTTGTTTTCGCCACTGTGTCCCATATTGTTTCCATTATATTACCATGGAAAATAGAGAATCAACGGCACATACCATCCGATTTCCAGAAAAGCAGATTCTTTTAATAGTTCCAAAGGTGCACATAAAAGGCAAGAGGAGAGCTGGATGCGGGTCTCCTTAGGATGACGGCCGTTTCGCGCTGAACAGCACTCCTACGGGTCCAGCACGAAACGGCCGTCGTCCTAAGAGACCCGCATCCAGCTCTCCTCTTGCCTTTTATGTGCACCTTTGGAACTAATAAAAGAATCTGCTTTTCTGGAAATCGGATGGTATGTGCCGTTGATTCTCTATTTTCGATGGTAATATAATATATAATATAATGAGATTTTGACTTGTATTCCAATGTGCACCCACGACCAGCGCTACATTGGGAAATCAACCTGACCTGACCTCCTCCTTTCTGGCATTATTGTGGGACGCAGTGTGGTGGTGCGAGACCTTTTCTTCTTTCTTGTGCCACATTGTTTCCAGCCGCTGTGTCCCACATTGTCTCTGGTTTCTATGTCCTTATCATTATTTGTTCTTCCCCTCCAATATGTAAAGTTTATTTTCTGCTATTTTTCTCTGTTACTTCTTCTGGGCAGTAAAATCACCACCTACAAGATAAAAAAGGCCAAATGGGCCACCTCAATCTCTGGCAGCGTCTGGCATGGAGGAATGTAATTTGCGGGAGGCAGGATGAGGTTTGGATCACCGTCAGTATGCAAAGCTCTGACATTACAGAGTGATTACAGGGGAGGCGCACGGATGAGGCGCCACATGTCGCTTATAAACTGCTCGTGACATGATGAAAGTTTTATATTGCACAATCTCCATTCTTCATTCAGCTCTTCACCCACTTACAGAGAGGCTCACATTCATATCTGCTGGAGTGAGAATGGGAGAAAATCGTCACCGTGCGCAGTGAATGATAATCATCTGGAAGATTGGGAGATTTTTGGAGAGCTCGGCATTCTGGGTGATAGGAAAGCCAGAGATATTTCCCTAATGTAACACTGAGAATATCATTATCTGCCTGATACATGTTCTGTTCTGTACGATAACTCTTCATATTCGTTACATTGTATCCTGCCATAGGAGTCACTGCCATGTGCTGTGATTGTATCATTGGTACCGGATAATTAGCAGCAGGTTCTGTCACTTGCTAATTGTCCTCTGTGATCTCATTAATGTTACATTGTATCACAGGGTCATGTGACAATAATAGAGGGGAAATTAATCAATAATGGTGAAAGATACATGGATTTATTGTACAGCCTGCAATGCTCAGTCATGTCTGATACTGTAAGCCGTGTACCGTAATGGGCACTTTTAGGATACAGCGAAGTCACAAACGGGAAATAAACGGCTCCAACTCTAGATCCACCAACTAAAGTATTTTACTTCAATATGTAAAAGAACAAAACTAAAATACAGGAAACTTCTAAGGGAAAATCCACAGACACTCAGCCAAGAGGCCGAGACCCTTGTGCTGTACAGCGTGGCGCCCTACAATATGGCTCTACTACAGTATATACAGTATGTTATACCTACAGGCGTGCCTGGATAATCCAGCCGCCAATTACCTATTAATGCCCTTCAACATGAAACAATTGGATGGGTGTAATTACTAGACGTCGTCCCCTTTAAGCCTCATTTCCGTTGTCTCATATGTGAAAAAATGTACATATTTTAAAATAGAAAAAGTTACAATCTCCAATTCCGCTTACTACATGCCTTGAAATCTCAGCTTGAAAGAGTTTGGGATAAAAGGAAAAGTAAGTAAAAGATAATTTTGTAAAGTACTTATGTCTGATTCACTTTCCTTTGCTGCCGGCGTTTCCCGATCTCTGCAGCTTTGGTGGTTTTACTATTGGCGATATTCATATATCCAAAGTGGGGTGTTAGCGGGCTTTATGGACAGAAACCACCTTTGACTTGTGTCAAGACAAAGTGTAACTTCAGTCAAAGATATCTATAGGACTATTAAAGGGTTAAACTACTTAGTGCCCCCTATTCACATCTGCCAGTACCTGGGTCTGGCATCAAGCTGAAAAGGACTGTTGGGAGTCCTGTATGTCTATTGATCACTTCAGCCAATCAGCATTTCTGGCGACCTTCTGGTGATGCTGATTGGCTGGGCTGGGCTCATTTGCAATTCATGATACTCTTCTGAATTGTCCATTCTAGCTGGATGCTCTTAGGTTAAAGGGATTGTCCAGAAGTTAAAAAAAACATAACTGCATTGTTTGCCATAAAAGAAACACAGTCCTTGTTGATAGTGTTCCTGGTATTGCCGTTTAGCTTTATTGGAGTGAATCGACTGATCTGCAAGACCACATATCACCTATGTACAGGGGGGGGGCAATTGCTTTAAGGGGCATTTTATTCATTGCACCTTCATCTTATTACAAAGAAGCTTTAAGTAAAGACCACGTGCTCCCCCTTCTTAATTACAAAAACTTGAGTTTGCCGGGGCTGTATAGCTGGCATTAAGCTGAAATGGACATTTGGTAGGAAGGACATTTAGAAGAGCCCAGTGGGTGAACTCTTCCCTCCAGCCAATCAGTATTGTGGAGGATACACCCGGGGATGCTGATTGGCTGAGCTTGTGATACTCTTCTGATATATCCATTTCAGCTGGATGCTGGGATCAATCCTCATTGTTTGAAGGGGTTTAATAGAATAAAAACAAACATTGCTTCTTCCAAAACCAGTGACAAACTTGTCCATGTTTATGTCTGATATGGCCCCCCTGAAGCTGCAATACCACAACCGGCCTGTGGACAGGGGTGGAGCTGTAATGTAGGACAACATTATAACATTTTACACATCCCCTTGCACATAATGTCTTCATTTAGGAAAAGGCTGAATTTTCTTTTAAAAGCGAAAAAAAGGTTCCTACAACTTGTAACCAAATAAGACGACTTGTCAGCGGCGGTCGTGAAGATGACAAACAGCACTTTGCATCCATTGATATATTTACATAGAGTCATGTTATGACAATCATTAAGATTTTACCACTTTCTATAAATTCTTTCATCTCCGGTCCATGATATATGAAAACTTGGGCTGAATAAAACCTGTCAAGCTGATGAGCTTCCGGACCCGGAACGTGTCATTTCGTGTGGGGCGCGTTACGTCTGTTTTCCAATGCAATGCGGCAATTCATTTTCATGTCTAAGCAATCAAAAAAAACCCAAAATATATATTTATCATTGCATAAAAATTGACAGCTCCTGCAAACTTCACGCCTTGTCAGAGAAATCTGCGGAGCCTGAGCAGAATGTCTATGCCTCGCTGTCTATGCCTCGCTGTCTATGCCTCGCTGTCTATGCCTCTCTGTCTATGCCTCGCTGTCTATGGCTCTCTGTCTATGCCTCGCTGTCTATGCCTCGCTGTCTATGCCTCTCTATCTATGCCTCGCTGTCTATGCCTCGCTGTCTATGCCTCGCTGTCTATGCCTCGCTGTCTATGCCTTGCTGTCTATGCCTTTCTGTCTTTGCCTCGCTGTCTATGCCTCTCTGTCTATGCCTCGCTGTCTATGCCTCTCTGTCTATGGCTCTCTGTCTATGCCTCGCTGTCTATGCCTCGCTGTCTATGCCTCTCTGTCTATGCCTCGCTGTCTATGCCTCTCTGTCTATGCCTCGCTGTCTATGCCTCGCTGTCTATGCCTCGCTGTCTATGCCTCGCTGTCTATGCCTCTCTGTCTATGCCTTGCTGTCTATGCCTCGCTGTCTATGCCTCTCTGTCTATGCCTCGCTGTCTATGCCTCTCTGTCTATGCCTCGCTGTCTATGCCTCGCTGTCTATGCCTCGCTGTCTATGCCTCGCAGCCGATCTGCAGGAACAGGAATTCGATGTTTTGCTCCCGGCTCCGCTTGTATTCTCAGGAAGTTTGATCCCTTAATATTAGAAAAACATCCAATATTCGAGGTGTCAATGATCAATATTCAGCAGAAACGGGCAGATATTAGGGTTTCAATATAGTTTGCAGCCAAAAAGCTGATAACATTAAATAAAATAAATAAAAAGTATCAACTTATGAGGACGAACCTTGTAACAAGAAGCGTCTGCAGAGGACGAGCCCCGGCGTCGCCTCATTGACTCTCAGATGCCGGAGTAGCAGAATTTTACTGTAATTAAGGGAAACCACATCTATCTAGTTTTTCTTTCTAAACATTTCTTCCAATTTAGAAAAAGCATCTTGCATATTTTATGGAGGTAATGACATTATGTAACTGATTTATCCCTGCAGCGTAAAGATGGAGCGTCATATGAAACAAGTAGAAGTTGGGAGTCTGTTTGTCATGGAGAACGTCCAGCACCTTACACAAAGCGACCGGCTTCAGAGACGTGAAGGCAGAGGATCTGCTGCAGAAAATCAAAATGACAAGTCTGTGCAGGTTAGAGAGTCAGTCTCCTATAGAGAATATAGGACTTACAACTGTGAGTATCTTGCAGAGGGAAGCTCTTGTGCAAGAAAATACATGTCTGTGTAGGTCAGCGAGGGAGTGTCTTTTCCAGCAAAAAGACATGACAAGTCTGTGTAGTATGAAGTGTCAGTCTCTGGTGCAGTAAATAAGACTTATTATGAGTAAGTTTTTTATAGTTATTCACATCTTGCACATTTACATTGGGGCTAAATGGTTGTGCTCCCAAAGATTGCTATGGCAAATGCAGGAGAATGGGGACCAGGAGAGGCGAGTTGCTCCAAATGAAGCGGATTCCATCTTTTTGTGACCTGCTCGTCGCCATCGCTGTAGCCCCTTCACCTGCATTAGGCTGGGATGTTGGAGTTGTACAGAGTCTCCATCCAGCCCTGGCCTTATGGACTATCCACAGTTCACAATCTACACTCCCTATAAGCTTGACTTTGGAGTCTGGAGGAAACTCAAGAAAGTATGGTGAGAACATGCACAACTCCAGATTGGTGGGGTCCGAACCGAGGACCGCAGCAGTGATAGCAACAATGCTGCCAAGCACTGAGCCACCGGCCTGCCCCCAAACCTCTGACAGACGTGGCACTCCGGGATGCCCCCAAACCTCTGACAGACGTGGCACTCCGGGTTGCCCCCAAACCTCTGACAGACGTGGCACTCCGGGTTGCCCCCAAACCTCTGACAGACGTGGCACTCCGGGTTGCCCCCAAACCTCTGACAGACGTGGCACTCTGGGCTGCCCCCAAACCTCTAGCAGTGGCTATAAGACTCCTCCTAGTGAAGTCCTCCATGTCTTCTCTGCACCTCACAAAGGTGACTGACAGGAAACCTGTCAGTCATATAGACCAAGGCAGGAGAAGCCATCAGGCACCGGGACAAGAGACGCCTTGAGGAATCGGGACAGAAGAAGCCATCAGGGACCGGGGCAGGAAAAGCCATCAGGATTCGGGATAGGAGAAGCCATCTGGAACCGGGGCAGGAGAAGCCATCAGGATTCGGGATAGGAGAAGCCATCAAGAACCAGGACAGGAGAAGCCATCAAGAACCGGGACAGGAGAAGCCATCAAGAACCAGGACAGGAAAAGCCATCAGGGACCGGGCAGGAGAAGCCATCAGGAACCGGGGCAGGAGAAGCCATCAGGGACCGGGGCAGGAGAAGCCATCAGGGACCGGGGCAGGAGAAGCCATCAGGAACTGGGGCAGGAGAAGCCATCAGAAACTGGGGCAGGAGAAGCCATCAGGGACCGGGACAGGAGAAGCCATCAGCGACCGGGTCAGGAAAAGCCATTAGGAACCGGGGCAGTAGAAGCCATCATTGACTTGGGCAGGAGAAGCCATCAGGAACCAGGGCAGTAGAAGCCATCAGGAACCAGGGCAGGAGAAGCCATCAGGGACCGGGACAGGAGAAGCCATCAGGGACCGGGGCAGGAGAAGCCATCAGGAACCAGGGCAGGAGAAGCCATCAGGAACCAGGGCAGGAGAAGCCATCAGGAACCAGGGCAGGAGAAGCCATCAGGGACCGGGACAGGAGAAGCCATCAGGGACCGGGGCCGGAGAAGCCATCAGGAACCAGGGCAGGAGAAGCCATCAGGAACCAGGGCAGGAGAAGCCATCAGGGATCGGGACAGGAGAAGCCATCAGGGACCGGGGCCGGAGAAGCCATCAGGAACCAGGGAAGGAGAAGCCATCAGGGACCGGGGCAGGAGAAGCCATCAGGAACCGGGGCAGGAGAAGCCATCAGGAACCGGGGCAGGAGAAGCCATCAGGAACCGGGGCAGGAGAAGCCATCAGAAACCGGGGAAGGAGAAGCCATCAGGGACCGGGGCAGGAGAAGCCATCAGGAACCGGGGCAGGAGAAGCTATCAGGAACCGGGGCAGGAGAAGCCATCAGGAACCGGGGCAGGAGAAGCCATCAGGAACCGGGGCAGTAGAAGCCATCAAGCACCGGCTTTGGAGTAGTTAGCCGAGACTCATAGTCCCCATTTCATTTCCAAGTTCTTCTTTCATCTCCTCCATGGTTTCATATATTCTCTCTCTGGAACGCTGCAGCCTAAAGCAAATCCAGCTGCAATAACGTCAGGTCCCTTTAAAGCCTTAAAATGAGAAAATCCGAGCAGCAATTTACCAAGTGTAAGAAGTAAGATGTCCAAGGAGTGGAAAGTTTATAAAATCTTTGCTGAGTTGAGATAACATCTGAAATTCATTACTTTCTCGGCTGCCCTTTGTAATTAAACTCTTTCCTTCCGCTGCTTTAAGAAATTCAATTAATTGAGTCTCGGCATTGACACGCGGCGCCCGCTCCTCCACCGCAGTCAGGTGTTAACACTGACAAATATGACTTTATTTGTTTCATTCGGTGATTGGCATATTCTGTCTCATCCGTGACCTTTCATTTCTTGATGAAATGAGGGCATCTTAATGCATAAGCTTAAGCCATATATTTAGACGATGTGTCGTAGATCCATTCGAGTGATTTTTCGTGTCCCTTGAGTAATCTTCTGGCTTTTAGGACAGAATCAATACCAGAACTTATCATGCTTGATAATCACAATGCCTACAACGTCTATATCGGTCTTTACATATTGCACCGAAAGGAAAATCCAAGCTGTTTAATGTCACCGTCAATATCTGGCTTTACTTGTTAATTCTTGGCACCTGTCAATGACAACCAAAGACTTATCCAAACTTTCTCCAATGGCTTGTGAAAGTTTCCACGTCCTCGCTGGTTTCCAGAATTAAACATTGTAACACGTAAATGTTACAGCTTTGCACCATGAGTCTCTGCGGGATGAGTTTCCTAATATAATATCAGATAGCTACGTGCGAATCAATTCACCAGGAATCAAATTTGCTTGGAAATTCACAAAACAAAAATTGGATTTTCCAGAATCCAAATATTCACAATTTGATTTAGTAGAATTAAGCAGAATTTTAACTGGTTGGTCATCATTTTACATGATACTTTTTAGATTGGGAAAATGGTTAAAACTAAAAAAAAATCATGTTCACCTTTGCGAGTGCTGAAGCTCCGCATCCGGCCCTCCTCCGGTTTTCTTCAGTCCTCCGGCTCTGCTCTTCTCTTCTATTTTCTCTCTTTGACGCTTCAGTAGCTGACGAGGTCTCAAATGACGCCATAACGCATGAGGCTCGGTAAGCGCTGAGGCACGAAAGAGGGAAGAACACTCAGGACGAAAGACAAGACCGGAGCTGGATGGATGAAACCGGCTCCCGGAGGATCGAGAGGGCAGTCACGCCATTGGGACAGAGGAGGGGCGGGTGAGCGTAACTCTGACAAACATTTGTAGCACCTCGATTTATTATACTCTGTAGTTTGGAGAGACCCCAGGTCATCATAATGTGGAGCCGAGAGGTTACTTTAAGACTACAGCGGGCCACGAATGAGGAATGAGACCAGAATAGGGCTGAGTGCAAACTCTTTATAACCCGATAAGGAAAATGGGAAGTGGACCTCGGGATGGAAAGTAAGAAGTAACACAAGCAAATGTACATTCACCCGGCGGCTAAACCAGGATCAGTGTGCTGGACTAGGGACCAATGCCAATAGGTAAGGAACTACCGTAACACAATTTGCCTAGCCGGAAAACCCCAGAAAATACTAGAAAGTGTGAAACGTGGGTGCTCCGGGTCCATACACTTTAAACTCCTCGAAGGCCTTGGCTACTCTTAATCACACTTTTGTAGATCCAGAGTATGATCCATTGAGTTCAACCAAACTTGCCACAGAAGATAACGCCATTTGGCAACTGCAGATACCAAATGTACCGCCCACCGGTGCCCCATATAATGCCGATCACTGAGTGTTTGTAGCAAAACGACAAGTAGATATCCTATAAAAAAGCAATAACCCGGACCCCCAGAATTCGCTGCTCCTGTGCACAGACGCATCGCCGTCACTCAGACCGGAAGACGAGGATGTAATTAACGGGCAATATGAAACGTCACTGTAAAGAATTCACTGACGGAACGGCAATAAAATTACAATAATCATACCGCCAGTAGATTCCTACATGGTGGAGATATAGCGCGGGGGCAGCGCATAATCCAGTCTGTAATTGCAGAAATACACAAATGTATGTGACAGTATAAAGAAACGGCGGCTTCCTCCGTCAATACCGCGACCCTGACATCGCCTTTGGTATTTTTTTATCTTTTACATATTACACAACATATAAAAGCACTTTCCTTTCTCTTGCAGGCTGCAGTCATGTAATGCATTAGTTTACCTTAACCTCTGGCGTTGATGACGCGGCGCGGCGCTGATGTAGAGGTATATTATATATACCGGGGTGATCCGCCAGGCTTGACCTTGGTTACAAATTAGGAAATAAAAACATTTCAGAAACTTTTAGTGAAAATGCAGTAAGTAGCGGCGATGTTTCCATGGAGCGTCATTGCAGATTGTGGAGGAAGGATCTGTCATTTGTATCCATTGCCCTCAAAGAAGAAACATCTTCAGGATTACATTGTTAAAGGGAACCTGTCAGCAGCCCTAATGCTCCACACTGCCACCATAGCCACCATAGCGCTGCTGCCCGCGGATATCGCAGGGCATCTCTATATACCTTGTATCCTGCATCTGTGCAATGTCTGGGGACTGGTCTGAGGGCTTCATAGTAAGGATGGTGGGGGAGGGGGCAGGGCTGCTCATGATGATACTATGCAGCAGGGGCTTCTTTATTAGATTTTTAGAATTATCCCATTTTACCTAATTCCTTCTAGAATCCTTCCCAGGGATAATCTTGTAGTAGATCAATCAGATTGTTGGTGTTTCCAAGTTTCGCCACATGTGATCATTATTGGAGCTTCACCAGGAGCCCAGATCTGTCTCATCTACAGAAGCCTCAGGTACACCAGTATCTATCACCCCAATAACAGTCTCCACTGGGGCACAACAAAGTCTCTGCAAGTTGGGGGTTACGTTTGTATATTTGTGTGTTGTGTGTAGTAAATATGTATGCGTATAGTGTGTGTATGTACAGTGTAAATCCTTAGTTTCCCTTCACTCTATATGAAGACACATCCGCAGGTTTTTCCCTCTGCTGTCTATACAGACACATCTTCAGGTTTTTCCCTCCACTCTCTATACAGACACATCTGCAGATTTTTTCCTCCACTCTCTATAAAGACACATTTGCAGGTTGTTCCCTCCGCTCTCTATACAGACACATCTGCAGGTTTTTCCCTCCACTCTCTATACAGACACATCTGCAGGTTTTTCCCTCCGCTTTCTATATAGACACATCTGCAGGTTTTTCCCTCCGCTTTCTATACAGACACATCTGCAGGTTTTTCCCTCCGCTCTCTATAGAGACACTTTTGAAGGTTTTTCTCACTATCTGACATGAAATCAGAATAAACCTTTCCTGTTTTTGGTCAATTAGGAAACGAAATTTCTTCTATTTGCCAAATGACAGAATAATGAGAGAGAAAGAGAATGTTTTCAGGCATTTTTCTTCCTGCACAGTGAAGTTTCCTCCGTGTCATTAGTATTTGGTGGCATTGCCCTTACATTGTGTGACTTGAGGGAAACGTTTTGGATCCTTCCAAGAAGCTTCTCACAATAGTTGGTGGAATTTGGGCCAATTCCTCCTGACAGATCTGGTGTAGCTGAGCCATGTTTGTAGGTCACCACTAGCACCAGCCTTTTCAGCTTTGCCCATAAATTTTCAATAGGATTGAGATCAGGGCTTTCTGATGGCCACTCCAAAACATTGACCTTGTCATCCTTAAGCTGTCCTAATCGTGAACAATGGCGGTGGAAGGATCATACTTTGGCGGGATTTTCTGGAAAGGGAACAGGACAACTGCACCATATTGAAGAGAGGATGTATGGGGTCATGTATTGCAAGATTTTGGCCAACAACCTCCTTTCTTCAGTAAGTGCATTGAAGATGGGTCGTGGCTGGGTCTTTCAGCATGACAATGACCCGAAACACACAGCCAGGGCAACTAAGGAGTGGCTCTGTAAGAAGCATTTCAAGGTTCTAGAGTGGCTTAGCCAGTCTCCAGACCTAACTCTAGAAAATCTGTGGAGGAGCTGAAACTCAATGTTGTCCAGTGACAGCCCCGAAACCTGATAGATCTGGAGAAGATCTGTATGGAGGAGTGACCTGAAAGATCTGAAGAAGATCTGTATGGAGGAGTGACCTGAAACATCTGGAAAAGATCTTTATGGAGTAGTGACGTGAAACATCCGGAGAAGATCTGTATGGAGGAGTGACCTGATAGATCTGGAGAAGATCTGTATGGAGGAGTGACCTGATAGATCTGAAGAAGATCTGTATGGAGGAGTGACGTGAAAGATCTGGAGAACATCTGTATGGAAGAGTGACCTGAAAGATCTGGAGAATATCTGTATGGAGGAGTGACCTGAAAGATCTGGAAAAGATCTGTATGGAGGAGTGACCTGAAAGATCTGGAGAAGATTTGTATGGCGGAGTGACCTGAAAGATCTGGAGAAGATCAGTATAGAGGAGTGACCTGAAAGATCTGGAGAGGATTTGTATGGCCGAGTGACCTGAAAGACCTGGAGAAGATCTGTATGGAGGAGTGACCTGAAAGATCTGGAAAAGATCTGTATGGAGGAGTGAACTGAAAGATCTGGAGAAGGTCTGTATGGAGGAGTGACCTGAAAGATCTGGAAAAGATCTGTATGGAGGAGTGAACTGAAAGATCTGGAGAAGGTCTGTATGGAGGAGTGACCTGAAAGATCTGGAAAAGATCTGTATGGAAGAGTGACCTGAATGATGTTGAGAAGATCTGTATGGAGGAGTGACCTGAAAGATCTGGAAAAGAACTGTATGGAGGAGTGACCTGAAAGATCTGGAAAAGAACTGTATGGAGGAGTGAACTGAATGATCTTGAGAAGCTCTGTATGGAGGAGTGACCTGAAAGATCTGGAGAAGATCTGTATGGAGGAGTGACCTGAAAGATCTGGAGAAGATCTGTATGGAGGAGTGACCTGAAAGATCTGGAGAAGATCTGTATGGAGGAGTGACCTGAAAGATCTGGAGAAGATCTGTATGGAGGAGTGACCTGAGAGATCTGGAGAAGGTCTGTATGGAGGAGTTGCCGAAACCCCTGCTCCGGTAAGTGCAAACTTGGTCAAGAACTACCGAAAACGTCCGACCTCTGTAATTGCAAACAAAGGTTTCTACCAAATATTAAGTTCTGTTTTTCTATTGAATCAAATATTATTTCATGCAATAAAATACAAATAATTATTTATAAATCATATAATGGGATTTTCTGGATTTTTTTTACTTCTGTATGTTACACTTGAACTTACCTATGATGAATATTACAGATCTCTTCATTATAGGAGGGAAAACTGCAAAATCAGCAGAGGATCAAATACTTATTTTCCCCACTGTATGTATGATCAATTGATGTGAGTGTGCATATGTAAGGGGTCGGGAGGAATTCCTGAGACCCCCTCTGTCTCACGTTTATGTCCACTCTCTCTTCTCCTTATAAACCTTTGTAAGTCATTTTTCTAGTCATTTTCCCATCACATCTGCGGTGGGGCCTATCGCGGTGGGGCTGAGCGTGGTGGGGCTG
This sequence comes from Anomaloglossus baeobatrachus, assembly GCF_048569485.1. Classification (NCBI taxonomy): domain Eukaryota; kingdom Metazoa; phylum Chordata; class Amphibia; order Anura; family Aromobatidae; genus Anomaloglossus; species Anomaloglossus baeobatrachus. Next base: position 8,967,572 of record NC_134361.1, read on the forward strand.
AGCGTGGTGGGGCTGAGCGCAGTGGGGCTGAGCTCGGTGGGGCTGAGCGCAGTGGGGCTGACCGTGGTGGGGCTGAGCACAGTGGGGCTTATCGCGGTGGGGCTGAGCGCGGTGGGGCTGAGCGCGGTGTGAGGTTCTGTACGGCTCCTGGTTATTGCTTCTCTCACTCTGTTACTCGGTAGTTTCAGTTCACCATCCTTTCTGAGTGAAGCCGAGCCGTCCGAGTGTCGGGAGGTTTTCTGGATTAGCGGCTCGTATATCTTGTCGCCCGGTGGCTCTCTGCTATGACATTACTTTGCATTAACATGACTGAATTGCAAAGCGCGGAGATCTTAAGAGGAGCGCGGGATGTGCTCAGACTTCCCAAGATGTTTCACCCAATCCTCCGTCCTCAGCACTAAACTCATTTGTACATAGACCTCTATTTATTCAAGATTTTGATTGCGGCATATTTCTTGATGGAGAGACAGTCTCATCCGTCATTATACGCCGGCCGCGGTATTGTTTATCAAGGCAGATCAATCTGTAGCACCAAGGTGGGAGGCTGATAGAAATCCATAACACAAAATCCTGCGGGGGGGATGGATGGGGGGGATTTGCATTTTACGCCCATCAAAATTCTATTCGCATTGAGCTCTGAAGACATTTACTGTAGTGGAGAAATCTGCGCAGGTAAAAATCGGACGGAAGAGCAAAGCGATTCATGGGGGATGGAGCGAAGGGAGACAACTAACAGCAGCTTATAGCAGAAATATAGCGGACAGGTGATAGCGGTATTATAATGAAACACTGGAGCATTGTATGGTGGTATTCACATACATTACATACAGTGGGTACGGAAAGTATTCAGACCCATTGAAATTTTTCACTCTTTGTTTGATTGTAGCCATTTGGTAAATTCTCATTAATGTACACTCTGCCCCCATCCCCCATCTTGACAGAAAGAAACCAGAAATGTAGAAATCTTTGCAAATTTATTAAACATTAAAACCTGAAATATCAAATGGTCATAAGTATTCAGCCCCTTTGCTCAGTATAACACATGGTCATAAGTATTCAGCCCCTTTTCTCAGACTCTCATATGTAGGTCACACGCTGTCCATTTCCTTGTGATCCTCCTTGAGATAGTTCCTTCATTGGAGTCCAGATGTGTGTAATTAAACTGATAGGACGTGATTTGGAAAGGCGCGCACCTGTCTATATAAGACCTCACAGCTCACACTGCATGTCACACCAAATGAGAACCATGAGGTCAAAGGAACTGCCCAAGGAGCTCAGAGACAGAATTGTGGCAAAGCACAGATCTGGCCAAGGTTACAAAAGAATTTCTGCAGTACTCAAGGTTCCTAAGAACCTTCCTTGAATGGAAGACGTTTGGGACCACCAGAACTCTTTCTACACTTGGTCGTCCAGCCAAACTGAGCAATTGTGGGAGAAGAGTCTTGGAGAAAGAGGTAAAGAAGAACCCCAAGATCACTGTGGCTGAACTCCAGAGATGCAGTAGGGAGTTGGGATAAAGTTCCACAAAGTCACCTATCACTGCAGCCTCCACCAGTCGGGCCTTTATGGCAGAGTGGCCTGACGGAAGCCTTTCCTCAGTGCAAGATATATGAAAGCCCGCATAGAATTTGCAAAAAAACACATGAAGGACTCCCAGACTATGAGAAATAAGATTCTCTGGTCTGATCAGATGAAGATAGAACATTTTGGTGATAATTCTAAGTGGTATCTGTGGAGAAAACCAGGCACTGCTCCTGACCTGCCCAATACCATGCCCACAGTGAGACATGGAGGTGGCAGCATCATGCTATGGGGGTGTTTTTCAGCTGCAGGGACAGGACGAATGGCTGCAATTGAAGGAAAGATGAATGCGGCCGAGTACAGAGATATCCTGGAAGAAGACCTCTTCCAGAGTGCTCTGGACTCAGACTTGGCTGAAGGTTCACCTTTTAACAAAACAATGACCCTAGCACACAGCTAAAATAACATAGGAGTGGCTTTAGAACAACTCTGTGACCATTCTTGACCGGCCCAGCCAGAACCCTGACCTAAACACAATTGAGTATCTCTTGAGAGACCTGAAAATGGCATCCACCAACATTCACCATTCAACCTGACGAAACTGGAGAGGATCTGAAAGAAAAAATGGCAAAAGATCCCCAAATCCAGGTGTGAAAAAAAGTAACAATTCAATGCATCTCAATAAGAGTTTCATTCTGGCCTTGTTCTGGTCTCGTTCTGGCCTCATTGTGGCCTCATCATGGCCTTGTTGTGGCCTTGTGTTGGCCTCGTCCTGGTGTCGTTCTGGCCTCGTCCTGGGGTCATTTTGGTCTCGTCCTGGCATTATTCTGGCCTCTTTCTCTCCTTGTCCTGGACTCATTCAGGCCTCGTCCTGGCCTCGTTCTGGTCTTGTCCTGGCCTCATTCTGATCTTGTCCTGGCCTCTTTCTGGTCTCGTCTTGGCTTCGTTCTGGTCTTGTTCTATTCTCATCCTGGCCTTGTGATGGCCTCATTCTGGTCTCATCCTGGCCTCATTCTGGCCTCATTCTGGCCTCATTCTGGCTTTGTTCTGGCCTTGTTCTGGCCTCATGCTGGCCTTGTACTGGTCTCGTTTTGGTCTCGTCCAGGCCTCGATCTGGCCTAATTTTGGCTTCCCTTTGAGATGCATTGGGAGATGGTGATGTAACTTTTAACTTCCGGCCAGTTAAAAGTCACGAGCACAGGATGGTGCAGTTGGACTGGATTGGCCCTGAAGAAGGATGAAGGCTGCAGCAGATGAGTATAATACTGGCTCTATGGGACTGATGATTTAAAGCAACACTCCAGCACTGAAAAAAAAATGCTGGAGTGGTCATTGAGTATCCTCTTTGTACCTCTGCCTCATTTCCTCTTCACTGTAGACGTTACCTTTCATCTCCTCTATGTCCCTTCTTACTCCATGATTCATCTTTCCTCTCCTCTATGTCTCTTCTTACTCTAGGACTCCTCTTTCCTCTCCTCTATGTCCCATCTTACTCTAGGACTCCTCTTTCCTCTCCTCTATGTCTCATCTTACTCTAGGTTTCCTCTTTCCTCTCCTCTATGTCCCATCTTTCTCTAGGACTCCTCTATCCTCTCGTCTATGTCCCATCTTACTCTAGGACTCCTCTATCCTCTCCTCTATGTCCCATCTTACTCTAGGTCTCCTCTTTCCCCTCCTCTATGTCTCTTCTTACTCTAGGACTCCTCTTTCCTCTACTCTATGTCCCATCTTTCTCTAGGACTCCTCTTTCCTCTCCTCTATGTCTCTTCTTACTCTAGGACTCCTCTTTCCTCTCCTCTATGTCTCTTCTTACTCTAGGACTCCTCTTTCCTCTCCTCTGTCCCATCTTTCTCTAGGTCTCCTCTTTCCTCTCGTCTATGTCCCATCTTACTCTAGGACTCCTCTTTCCTCTCCTCTATGTCCCATCTTACTCTAGGTCTCCTCTTTCCTCTCCTCTATGTCCCATCTTACTCTGGGTCTCCTCTTTCCTCTCGTCTATGTCCCATCTTTCTCTAGGACTCCTCTTTCCTCTCCTCTATGTCCCATCTTTCTCTAGAACTCCTCTTTCCTCTCCTCTATGTCCCATCTTACTCTAGGACTCCTCTTTCCTCTCGTCTATGTCCCATCTTACTCTAGGACTCCTCTTTCCTCTCCTCTATGTCCCATCTTACTCTAGGACTCCTCTTTCCTCTCGTCTATGTCCCATCTTAGTCTAGGACTCCTCTTTCCTCTCCTCTGTCTCTTCTTACTCTAGGTCTCCTCTTTCTTCTCTTCTATGTCTCGTCTTACTCTAGGACTCCTCTTTCCTCTCCTCTATGTCCCATCTTACTCTAGGACTCCTCTTTCCTCTCCTCTATGTCCCATCTTACTCTAGGACTCCTCTTTCCTCTCGTCTATGTCCCATCTTTCTCTAGTTCTCCTCTTTCCTCTCCTCTATGTCCCATCTTACTTTGAGACTTCTCTTTCCTCTCCTCTATGTCCCATCTTACTTTGAAACTCCTCTTTCCTCTCCTCTATGTCCCATCTTACTCTAGGACTCCTCTTTCCTCTCGTCTATGTCCCATCTTTCTCTAGTTCTCCTCTTTCCTCTCGTCTATGTCCCATCTTTCTCTAGGTCTCTTCTTTCCTCTCCTCTATGTCCCATCTTACTCTAGGTCTCCTCTTTCCTCTCCTCTATGTCCCATCTTTCTCTAGGACTCCTCTTTCCTCTCCTCTATGTCCCATCTTACTTTGAGACTCCTCTTTCCTCTCCTCTATGTCCCATCTTTCTCTAGGACTCCTCTTTCCTCTCCTATATGTCCCATCTTTCTCTAGGACTCCTCTTTCCTCTCCTCTATGTCTCTTCTTACTCTAGGACTCCTCTTTCCTCTCCTCTATGTCTCTTCTTACTCTAGGTCTCCTCTTTCCTCTCCTCTATGTCCCATCTTTCTCTAGGGCTCCTCTTTCCTCTCCTCTATGACCCATCTTACTCTAGGTCTCCTCTTTCCTCTCCTCTATGTCTGTTCTTACTTTAGGACTCCTCTTTCCTCTCCTCTATGTTCCATCTTTCTCTAGGACTCCTCTTTCCTCTCGTCTATGTCCCATCTTTCTCTAGGGCTCCTCTTTCCTCTCCTCTATGGCCCATCTTACTCTAGGTCTCCTCTTTCCTCTCCTCTATGTCTGTTCTTACTTTAGGACTCCTCTTTCCTCTCATCTATGTCCCATCTTTCTCTAGGGCTCCTCTTTCCTCTCCTCTATGTCCCATCTTACTCTAGGTCTCCTCTTTCTTATCCTCTATGTCCCATCTTACTCTAGGTCTCCTCTTTCTTATCCTCTATGTCCCATCTTACTCTAGGGCTCCTCTTTCCTCTCCTCTATGTCCCATCTTACTCTAGGACTCCTCTTTCCTCTCGTCTATGTCCCATCTTACTCTAGGTCTCCTCTTTTCTCTCCTCTATGTCCCATCTTACTCTAGGACTCCTCTTTCCTCTCCTCTATGTCCCATCTTACTCTAGGTCTCCTCTTTCCTATCCTCTATGTCCCATCTTTCTCTAGGACTCCTCTTTCCTCTCCTCTGTCCCATCTTACTCTAGGTCTCTTCTTTCCTCTCGTCTATGTCCCATTTTTCTCTAGGACTCCTCTTTCCTCTCCTCTATGTTCCATCTTACTTTGAGACTCCTCTTTCCTCTCCTTTATGTCCCATCTTACTTTGAGACTCCTCTTTCCTCTCCTCTATGTCCCATCTTTCTCTAGGTCTCCTCTTTCCTCTCCTCTATGTCCCATCTTACTCTAGGTCTCCTCTTTCCTCTCCTCTATGTCCCATCTTACTCTAGGACTCCTCTTTCCTCTCCTCTATGTCCCATCTTACTCTAGGTCTCCTCTTTCCTCTCCTCTATGTCCCATCTTACTCTAGGACTCCTCTTTCCTCTCCTCTATGTCCCATCTTACTTTGAGACTCCTCTTTCCTCTCCTCTATGTCCCATCTTACTCTAGGACTCCTCTTTCCTCTCCTCTATGTCCCATCTTACTCTAGGACTCCTCTTTCCTCTCCTCTATGTCCCATCTTACTCTAGGACTCCTCTTTCCTCTCCTCTATGTCCCATCTTACTTTGAGACTCCTCTTTCCTCTCCTCTATGTCCCATCTTACTCTAGGACTCCTCTTTCCTCTCCTCTATGTCCCATCTTACTCTAGGACTCCTCTTTCCTCTCCTCTATGTCCCATCTTACTCTAGGACTCCTCTTACCTCTCCTCTATGTTCCAGCTTGTTTCTTGATTCTTCTTTCTCCTTCTCCATGTCTGAACTGTTATTTCTGCTCCATGTTTCAGCCTCAGTCTCCATATTTCCTTCTATTACTTATCTTATCTTAAACGGTAGCTTTCCATGGCATCCTGTTGTGAGTAGAATGAATGCCTAACTTTCATACGCATACACTGACCAGTAGATGGCAGCACAGTGCATTTATCAGTCCTCAGTGTCCGCACAGCATAACACAATGCATTACACACTGCCTGACTCACAGTGCACAAAGTAATCCTGACACACTGGAACAGATCTACCGCCACACAACAACTGAGTTCAGCAGCAGGAGAATGGGCACCGGGAAACCATAATAAGAGCGCTAGTTCACACTGATCGTTCCTCCAGACAGGCTGCCGGTCATCCAGTGAATGAGCAAAACACTCTTTTATCTGGTGAAATGATCTTTGGCGCAGCACTGTGTTCTCCATTCATTGTTCTTTGTGTCTTTTCATACTGTGTAAACAGGACTCGCTCTGCAGAGGATAATGCCGTCCTATGTGCACTGGGCGCTCTGCTATAGACTGCTCAGTGCATGTCATTTCCCGTTTTCTGCATCGTTCGCATACACTGCATCGCTCCTGTGATCTCTATGAGAAAACCGCGGCCCATATTCCCCACACAGGATCATCACCCCCATATTCCCCGCACACAGTATTATGATCCCCATATTCCCCGCACACAGTATCATGACCCCCATATTTCCCGCACACAGTATCATGACCCCCATATTCCCCGCACACAGTATCATGACCCCCATATTTCCCGCACACAGTATCATGACCCCCATATTCCCCTCACACAGTATCATGACCCCCATATTTCCCGCACACAGTATCATGACCCCCATATTCCCCGCACACAGTATCATGACCCCCATATTCCCCACACACAGTATCATGACCCCCATATTTCCCGCACACAGTATCATGACCCCCATATTCCCCTCACACAGTATCATGACCCCCATATTTCCCGCACACAGTATCATGACCCCCATATTCCCCGCACACAGTATCATGACCCCCATATTTCCCGCACACAGTATCATGACCCCCATATTCCCTGCACACAGTATCATGACCCCCCATATTCCCCACATACAGATGTTGTCCTTGATTGAATTTGAACCCTGGACCACAGTAATGCAAAGCATCAGTGCTAACCACTGAGCCACCATACAGTAATAACTACTGAGCCATCGTGCAGTACTAATCACTGAGTTACCGTATAGGGCTAACCACTAAGCCACCATATAGTGCTAACAACTGAGCCACCATAGAATGCTAAGAACTAATCTACTGTACAGGCCTAACACTGAGCCACCATAAAGTAATAACCACTCAGCCACAGTACAGTGCTAACTACTGAGCCACCAACAGTACTAACTACTGAGCCACCGTACAGTACTAATCACTGAGCTGCCAAACACTGCTAACCACTGATCCCCAATATAGTGCTAACCACTGAACCACCATACAGTGCTAACCACTAAGCCACTGTACAGGGATAACCACTGAGCCACCATAAAGTGATAACCACTGAGCCATCATATAGTACTAAACCAATGAACCACCATATAGTGCAAACCACTGTGCTAACCGCTGAGCTACCATATAGTGCTAACCACTGATCCACCAAAAAGTTCTAACCACTGATCCACCATATAGTGCTAACCACTGATCCACCATCCTTTTTTATCTCTCTATTTATGTTAATGTTACAATTAGTGTAGACATATTAACACAGATAATATTTACCATCCGTTGATTAATATTATTTTGATGTTTTATTGTTTTATCTCCTACATTCCATGACAATCTCCAGCATAAATGTATGGATTCATTGCATTTTACTGCAGAGCAGTTTCTCCCATTTCATGCTTTCCGTGTGATGACGCGCACTCATGAGCTTCTCTTCTTGTAGGTTCATCATCTATTGGCCCCTCAGTATCTAATCCCCCCCCATACTTTACACTGCAGCTTTCCTTGGGTTTATGTATAAAGCTGGGTTTACACACTGCAACATCTCAAACGACATTGCTGTAACGTCACTGGTTTTGTGACGCAATAGCGATGTTGTTTGCGATGTTGCAGTGTGTGAAACCTATCAGCGACCCGGCCCCTGCTGTGAAGTTGTAATCGTTACAAATCGTTCAGGACCATTCCTAGGTCCTTTGTTTCCCGCTGTGCAGCATGAAGTTTCAGTGTGTGAAGACTTTGCAGCGACTTTGTTAGCAACTTCCCTTTCAAAAGGCTGCTTATCAACGTCCCCAACAACCAGCTAGGTCGCTCTGCAGGTCCGGATCGCTGTTGCGTTGTTGGCCAGGTTTGCCTGTTTGAACGCTCACCAGAGACTTAGCAGAGACTTAGGGAGGTCGCTATTGCGTCACCAAACCGGTGACGTTACAGCGATGTCCTTTGCGATGTTGCAGTGTGTAAACCCAGCTTTTAAGGTCACTAAGACAAATTGATTAGAAGCTACAAGGTAATCAATGAGCTATTACTGGGGACCTACTGCCTGACACTGGGGGGATCTATTACTGGGGACCTACTGCCTGAGATTGGGGGATCTATTACTGGGGACCTACTGCCTGACACTGGGGGGATCTATTACTGGGGACCTGCTGCCTGAGAATGGGGGATCTATTACTGGGGACCTACTGCCTGAGACTGGGGGAGCTATTACTGGGGACCTGCTGCCTGAGACTGGGGGATCTATTACTGGGGACCTACTACCTGAGACTGTGGGATCTATTACTGGGGACCTGCTGCCTGAGACTGAGGGATCTATTACTGGGGACCTGCTGCCTGAGACTGGGGGATCTATTACTGGGGACCTGCTGCCTGAGACTGGGGGATCTATTACTGGGGACCTACTACCTGAGACTGTGGGATCTATTACTGGGGACCTACTACCTGAGACTGTGGGATCTATTACTGGGGACCTGCTGCCTGAGACTGAGGGATCTATTACTGGGGACCTGCTGCCTGAGACTGGGGGATCTATTACTGGGGACCTGCTGCCTGAGACTGGGGGATCTATTACTGGGGACCTACTACCTGAGACTGTGGGATGGGATCTATTACTGGGGACCTGCTGCCTGAGACTGTGGGATCTATTACTGGGGACCTGCTGCCTGAGACTGAGGGATCTATTACTGGGGACCTGTTGCCTGAGACTGTGGGATGGGATCTATTACTGGGGACCTGCTGCCTGAGACTGTGGGATCTATTACTGGGGACCTGCTGCCTGAGACTGGGGGATCTATTACTGGGGACCTGCTGCCTGAGACTGGGGAATCTATTACTGGGGACCTGCTGCCTGAGACTGGGGGATCTATTACTGGGGACCTGCTGCCTGAGACTGGGGGATCTATTACTGGGGACCTGCTGCCTGAGACTGGGGGATCTATTACTGGGGACCTGCTGCCTGAGACTGGGGGATCTATTACTGGGGACCTGCTGCCGGAGACTGTGGGATCTATTAGTGGGGACCTGCTGCCTGAGACTGGGGGATCTATTACTGGGGTCCTGCTGCCTGAGACTGGGTGATCTATTACTGGGGACCTGCTGCCTGAGACTGAGGGATCTATTACTGGGGACCTGTTGCCTGAGACTGTGGGATGGGATCTATTACTGGGGACCTGCTGCCTGAGACTGTGGGATCTATTACTGGGGACCTGCTGCCTGAGACTGGGGGATCTATTACTGGGGACCTGCTGCCTGAGACTGGGGAATCTATTATTGGGGACCTGCTGCCTGAGACTGGGGGATCTATTACTGGGGACCTGCTGCCTGAGACTGGGGGATCTATTACTGGGGACCTGCTGCCTGAGACTGGGGGATCTATTACTGGGGACCTGCTGCCTGAGACTGGGGGATCTATTACTGGGGACCTGCTGCCGGAGACTGTGGGATCTATTAGTGGGGACCTGCTGCCTGAGACTGGGGGATCTATTACTGGGGTCCTGCTGCCTGAGACTGGGTGATCTATTACTGGGGACCTGCTGCCGGAGACTGGGGGATCTATTACTGGGGACCTGCTGCCGGAGACTGGGGGCTCTATTGCTGGGGACCTGCTGCCTGAGACTGCGGGATGAGCCCTATTACCTTGCCGCAGTCACAGTTGCAGGCGCATCGGCGTTTTCCGGGCAGTCACAGTTGCAGGCGCAGTGGAGTTTTCCGGGCAGTCACAGTTGCAGGCGCAGTTGAGTTTTCCGGGCAGTCACAGTTGCAGAGGCAGCGGCGTTTTACGGGCAGTCACAGTTGCAGGCGCAGCAGCGTTTTACGCGCAGTCACAGTTGCAGGCGCAGCGGTGTTTTCTGGGCAGTCACAGTTGCAGGCGCAGCGGCGTTTTCCGGGCAGTCACAGTTGCAGAGGCAGCGGCGTTTTACGGGCAGTCACAGTTGCAGGCGCAGCGGCGTTTTCCGGGCAGTCACAGTTGCAGAGGCAGCAGCGTTTTACGGGCAGTCACAGTTGCAGGCGCAGCGGTGTTTTTCGGGCAGTCACAGTTGCAGGCCCTGCGGCGTTTTCCGGGCAGTCACAGTTGCAGGTGCAGCGGCGTTTTCCGGGCAGTCACAGTTGCAGGCGCAGTGAAGTTTTCCGGGCAGTCACAGTTGCAGATGCAGTGGCGTTTTCCGGGCAGTCACAGTTGCAGGCGCAGCGGCGTTTTTCGGGCAGTCACAGTTGCAGGCGCAGCGGCGTTTTCCGGGCAGTCACAGTTGCAGAGGCAGCGGCGTTTTACGGGCAGTCACAGTTGCAGGTGCAGCGGCGTTTTCCGGGCAGTCACAGTTGCAGGCGCAGTGGAGTTTTCCGTGCAGTCACAGTTGCAGATGCAGTGGCGTTTTCCGGGCAGTCACAGTTGCAGGCGCAGCGGCGTTTTTCGGGCAGTCACAGTTGCAGGCGCAGCGGCGTTTTCCGGGCAGTCACAGTTGCAGAGGCAGCGGCGTTTAACGGGCAGTCACAGTTGCAGGCGCAGCGGCGTTTTCCGGGCAGTCACAGTTGCAGAGGCAGCAGCGCTTTACGGGCAGTCACAGTTGCAGGCGCAGCGGTGTTTTTCTGGCAGTCACAGTTGCAGGCGCTGCGGTGTTTTCCGGGCAGTCACAGTTGCAGGTGCAGCGGCGCTTTCCGGGCAGTCACAGTTGCAGGCGCAGTGGAGTTTTCCGGGCAGTCACAGTTGCAGATGCAGTGGCGTTTTCCGGGCAGTCACAGTTGCAGGCGCAGCGGCGTTTTCCGGGCAGTCACGGTTGCAGAGGCATCGGCGTTTTCCGGGCAGTCACAGTTGCAGGCGCAGCGGAGTTTTCTGGGCAGTCACAGTTCCAGGCGCAGTGGCGTTTTCCAGGCAGTCACAGTTGCAGGCGCAGTGGCGCTTTCCGGGCAGTCACAGTTGCAGGCACAGTGGAGTTTTCCAGGCAGTCACAGTTGCAGGCGCAGTGGAGTTTTCCGGGCAGTCACAGTTGCAGGCGCAGCGGCGTTTTCCGGGCAGTCACAGTTGCAGGCGCAGCGGCATTTTCCAGGCAGTCACAGTTGCAGGCGCAGCGGCGCTTTCCGGGCAGTCACAGTTGCAGGCGCAGCGGCGTTTTCCGGGCAGTCACAGTTGCAGAGGCATCGGCGTTTTCCGGGCAGTCACAGTTCCAGGCGCAGCGGCGTTTTCCAGGCAGTCACAGTTGCAGGCGCAGTGGCGCTTTCCGGGCAGTCACAGTTGCAGGCGCAGTGGAGTTTTCCAGGCAGTCACAGTTGCAGGCGCAGTAGAGTTTTCCGGGCAGTCACAGTTGCAGGCGCAGCGGCGTTTTCCGGGCAGTCACAGTTGCAGGCGCAGCGGCGTTTTCCGGGCAGTCACAGTTGCAGAGGCAGCGGCGTTTTCTGGGCAGTCACAGTTGCAGGCGCAGCGGCGTTTTCCGGGCAGTCACAGTTGCAGGCGCAGCGGCGTTTTCCGGGCAGTCACAGTTGCAGGCGCAGCGGCGTTTTCCAGGCAGTCACAGTTGCAGGCGCAGCGGCGTTTTCCAGGCAGTCACTTAGGGAGAATTCTCTGGATTGTTCCATTCATCTGGACATGATTTTCAGGTATAAATTGGATTCCTCTCGGAGCACAAATGCTCCCCTCTGAAGCTTCCAGTGACTCAGTCGCCATCCATATCAATTTAATGGAACCTCTCATTTCTTATTTAGCTCTGTCAGACAAGTATACAGCGGCAATTTGTTTTAATAGGGGGAATGTAATATGTTTCCATACATACAGGGGCTGCTGCCAAAGGGAATAAATGTAATGTAATGTAGCATGTCCAAAAAGTATAGTCAGCCATAAATAATGGCGGCGTCTAACTCCCGGGACTATTGTAAAAGCTCTAAAAAGCTCCAAACACACAGTAAAGTATATAAACAGCCGCATGTTTATGTAGCGTTTTATATGCATAATAATAGCGGCTGTGAGAGGCTGCAGATGAGCGGAGGCTGCAGATGAGTGGAGGCTGCAGATGAGCGGAGGCTGCAGATGAGCGGACGCTCGGATATCGCTGTGTAAAATGCGACAACACGGGGATTAATATTCCTCAGAAATGAGAATTAGGGAATCTAAACTTCCTGGATTCACCGCATTTCCCAGCTAAGAAGTTCCGGAATCCGGCAACATTCTATTTACCAATCTACACCGGCACAAAGATACATTAAAGCGGTTCCCCAACACCGCTCCACCCACCGTGCATGCAAATATTAATGAGATAACCCTGCTGACCCCACCCTCCAATACTGAGATGACTCTGCTGACCCCGCCCTCTAATACTGAGATGATCCTGCCTTCTAATACTGAGATGACCCTGCTGACCCCGCCCTCTAATACTGAGATGACCCTGCTGACCCCGCCCTCTAATACTGAGATGACCCTGCTGACCCCGCCCTAATACTGAGATGACCCTGCTGACCCCGCCTTCTAATACTGAGATGACCCTGCTGACCCCGCCCTCTAATACTGAGATGACCCTGCTGACCCCGCCCTAATACTGAGATGACCCTGCTGACCCCACCTTCTAATACTGAGATGACCCTGCTGACCCCGCCCTAATACTGAGATGACCCTGCTGACCCCGCCCTCTAATACTGAGATGACCCTGCTGACCCTGCCTTCTATTACTGAGATGCCCCTGCTGACCCCGCCCTCTAATACTGAGATAATCCTGATGACCCTTCCGTCTAATACTGAGATGACCCTGCTGACCCCGCCCTCTAATACTGAGATGACCCTGCTGACCCCACCCTCTAATACTGAGATGGCCCTGCTGACCCCACCTTCTAATACTGAGATGACCCTGCTGACCTTACCTTCTAATGATAATGAGATGACCTTGTTTATCCCACCTTCTAATAGTGAGATGACCCTGCTGACCCCGCCCTCTAATACTGAGATGACCCTGGTGACCCCACCTTCTAATATTGAGATGATCCTGCTGACCCCGCTTTCTAATACTGAGATGACCCTGGTGACCCCACCTTCTAATATTGAGATGATCCTGCTGACCCCGCTTTCTAATACTGAGATGACCCTGCTGACCTTGCTTCTAATAATGAGATGAGTCTGCTGACCCTACCTTCTAATGATAATGAGATGACCCTGTTTATCCCACCCTCTAATACTAATATGACCCTGGTGATCCCACCTTCTAATATTGAGATGATCCTGCTGACCCCGCCTTCTAATTCTAAGATGACCCTGCTGATCCCGCCTTCTAATACTGAGATGACCCTGCTGACCCCGCCCTCTAATACTGAGATAATCCTGATGACCTTGCCTTCTAATACTGAGATAACCTTGCTGACCCCACCCTCTAATACTGAGATGACCCTGCTGACCGCACCTTCTAATACTGAGATGACCCTACTGACCCTGCCCCCTAATACTGAGATGATTCTGCCTTTCATCCTATTATGTTAAAAACTTTTTCTTTACTTTTCATTGTATTTATTGGTCCTGATTACTTGTGTTACATAGACAAATACCGGAGTATTGCTGCACATAGTATATATTACGTCTCCTTTGAAGCCTGGCACTGAATGGGTTGTAAAGAAGCTTTGTAATGGTGATGACAGACGTAGAAGTCTCTAAAAGACGCCCCGGCTGTTAGAGCAGCCCCTGTGTGCCTCCTGATGGCTGTACGCGGATGGGTGCATTGATTGGCGCTCCCCCCAGTCTGCCAAGCTGTTACTGCTGCTGCCAGAGGTGACCAGGTTACAGTCCTGGGCTGTCAGAGGCAGGTCCTGGCAATAACACGTGGCCTTTACCTGCCAGGTATGGGCTGAGCTCACTCCGAACACCGGCTACCAACTTGAACCGTACATGACACGGAATATCAGTAAAGGGTTAATACAATTTGTGATAAGGGAGAAAAAGAAAAAATTTGGCAACAGTTTTTTTTAATACATTTAACATAAAAACTAGATTGAAATAATAACCTTGTGATGACACAGTCACTTTAACATTATTGCAGCTTCTATGTATCACTGACTGTCACACCGCAGAATGAGTTACCAGGGGGCCACTCAGTAAGCTCAGGCTGACACTGGGCTGATATAACACCAAATCAATGTTCAACTGGCCATAAATCAGCGAAAACAATGTTTCATTGAAGACATGAGGATTATAGACCTGACATTACAACAAACTGAGTGATTCACTATTGTGTGTTATGTCATTCTGCACCATGCACCAAAGACTGATACAAAGAGGATAGAGAAGAAAAAAGGGGCAAAATTTACAATGAATCTCCATCATGAAAATATATAAACAGCGGGAGAAATAAGTATTGAACACATCACCAATTTTCTAAGTAAATATGTTTCTAAAGGTGCTAATGATATGAATTTCCCCCCAGATGTTGGTAACAACCCATCCAATCCACACAGGCCAAAAAAAATAATCAAACAATAGACGTCAATAAATTTTGTTATCCGTAATAATGAGAAATGACACAGGGAAAGTATTGAACACGTTGCTGAAATGTATTTCATACTTGGTACATTCTTCTTTGTTATTAATGAAGCTCCAGTCGCATCCTGTATGGAGACACTAGTCCCCTGCATTGCTCAGGTGGATTTTGGCCCATTCTTCCGCACACACTCCTCACATCCTGTATGGAGACACTAGTCGCCTGCATTGCTCAGGTGGATTTTGGCCCATTCTTCCACACACACCCCTCACATCCTGTATGGAGACACTAGTCACCTGCATTGCTCAGGTGGAGTTTGGCCCATTCTTCTGCACACACTCCTCACATCCTGTATGGAGACACTAGTCACCTGCATTGCTCAGGTGGATTTTGGCCCATTCTTCCGCACACACTCCTCACATCCTGTATGGAGACACTAGTCACCTGCATTGCTCAGGTGGATTTTGGCCCATTCTTCCACACACACTCCTCACATCCTGTATGGAGACACTAGTCGCCTGCATTGCTCAGGTGGATTTTGGCCCATTCTTCTGCATACACTCCTCACATCCTGTATGGAGACACTAGTCGCCTGCATTGCTCAGGTGGATTTTGGCCCATTCTTCTGCATACACTCCTCACATCCTGTATGGAGACACTAGTCACCTGCATTGCTCAGGTGGATTTTGGCCCATTCTTCCGCACACACTCCTCACATCCTGTATAGAGACACTAGTCCCTGCATTGCTCAGGTGGATTTTGGCCCATTCTTCCACACACACTCCTCACATCCTGTATGGAGACACTAGTCACCTGCATTGCTCAGGTGGATTTTGGCCCATTCTTCCGCACACACTCCTCACATCCTGTATGGAGACACTAGTCACCTGCATTGCTCAGGTGGATTTTGGTCCATTCTTCCGCACACACTCCTCACATCCTGTATGGAGACACTAGTCACCTGCATTGCTCAGGTGGATTTTGGTCCATTCTTCTGCACACACTCCTCACATCCTGTATGGAGACACTAGTCGCCTGCATTGCTCAGGTGGATTTTGGCCCAATCTTCCGCACACACACTCCTCACATCCTGTATGGAGACACTAGTCACCTGCATTGCTCAGGTGGATTTTGGCCCATTCTTCCACACACACTCCTCACATCCTGTATGGAGACACTAGTCCCTGCATTGCTCAGGTGGAGTTTGGCCCATTCTTCCGCACACACTCCTCACACCCTGTATGGAGACACTAGTCACCTGCATTGCTCAGGTGGATTTTGGCCCATTCTTCTGCACACACTCCTCACATCCTGTATGGAGACACTAGTCGCCTGCATTGCTCAGGTGGATTTTGGCCCATTCTTCCGCACACACTCCTCACATCCTGTATGGAGACACTAGTCACCTGCATTGCTCAGGTGGATTTTGGCCCATTCTTCTGCACACACTCCTCACATCCTGTATGGAGACACTAGTCACCTGCATTGCTCAGGTGGATTTTGGCCCATTCTTCCGCACACACTCCTCACATCCTGTATGGAGACACTAGTCACCTGCATTGCTCAGGTGGATTTTGGTCCATTCTTCCGCACACACTCCTCACATCCTGTATGGAGACACTAGTCACCTGCATTGCTCAGGTGGATTTTGGTCCATTCTTCTGCACACACTCCTCACATCCTGTATGGAGACACTAGTCGCCTGCATTGCTCAGGTGGATTTTGGCCCAATCTTCCGCACACACACTCCTCACATCCTGTATGGAGACACTAGTCACCTGCATTGCTCAGGTGGATTTTGGCCCATTCTTCCACACACACTCCTCACATCCTGTATGGAGACACTAGTCCCTGCATTGCTCAGGTGGAGTTTGGCCCATTCTTCCGCACACACTCCTCACACCCTGTATGGAGACACTAGTCACCTGCATTGCTCAGGTGGATTTTGGCCCATTCTTCTGCACACACTCCTCACATCCTGTATGGAGACACTAGTCGCCTGCATTGCTCAGGTGGATTTTGGCCCAATCTTCCGCACACACACTCCTCACATCCTGTATGGAGACACTAGTCACCTGCATTGCTCAGGTGGATTTTGGCCCATTCTTCCACACACACTCCTCACATCCTGTATGGAGACACTAGTCCCTGCATTGCTCAGGTGGAGTTTGGCCCATTCTTCCGCACACACTCCTCACACCCTGTATGGAGACACTAGTCACCTGCATTGCTCAGGTGGATTTTGGCCCATTCTTCTGCACACACTCCTCACATCCTGTATGGAGACACTAGTCGCCTGCATTGCTCAGGTGGATTTTGGCCCAATCTTCCGCACACACACTCCTCACATCCTGTATGGAGACACTAGTCACCTGCATTGCTCAGGTGGATTTTGGCCCATTCTTCCACACACACTCCTCACATCCTGTACGGAGACACTAGTCCCTGCATTGCTCAGGTGGAGTTTGGCCCATTCTTCCGCACACACTCCTCACATCCTGTATGGAGACACTAGTCACCTGCATTGCTCAGGGGGATTTTGTTCCATTCTTCTGCACACACTCCTCACATCCTGTATGGAGACACTAGTCACCTGCATTGCTCAGGGGGATTTTGTTCCATTCTTCTGCACACACTCCTCACATCCTGTATGGAGACACTAGTCACCTGCATTGCTCAGGTGGAGTTTGGCCCATTCTTCCGCACACACTCCTCACATCCTGTATGGAGACACTAGTCGTCTGCATTGCTCAGGTGGAGTTTGGCCCATTCTTCCGCACACACTCCTCACATCCTGTATGGAGACACTAGTCACCTGCATTGCTCAGGGGGATTTTGTTCCATTCTTCTGCACACACTCCTCACATCCTGTATGGAGACACTAGTCACCTGCATTGCTCAGGGGGATTTTGTTCCATTCTTCTGCACACACTCCTCACATCCTGTATGGAGACACTAGTCACCTGCATTGCTCAGGTGGAGTTTGGCCCATTCTTCCGCACACACTCCTCACATCCTGTATGGAGACACTAGTCGTCTGCATTGCTCAGGTGGAGTTTGGCCCATTCTTCCGCACACACTCCTCACATCCTGTATGGAGACACTAGTCACCTGCATTGCTCAGGGGGATTTTGTTCCATTCTTCTGCACACACTCCTCACATCCTGTATGGAGACACTAGTCACCTGCATTGCTCAGGTGGAGTTTGGCCCATTCTTCCGCACACACTCCTCACATCCTGTATGGAGACACTAGTCGTCTGCATTGCTCAGGTGGAGTTTGGCCCATTCTTCCGCACACACTCCTCACATCCTGTATGGAGACACTAGTCACCTGCATTGCTCAGGTGGATTTTGGTCCATTCTTCCGCACACACTCCTCACATCCTGTATGGAGACACTAGTCACCTGCATTGCTCAGGTGGATTTTGGCCCATTCTTCCACACACACTCCTCACATCCTGTATGGAGACACTAGTCACCTGCATTGCTCAGGTGGATTTTGGTCCATTCTTCCGCACACACTCCTCACATCCTGTATGGAGACACTAGTCACCTGCATTGCTCAGGTGGATTTTGGTCCATTCTTCTGCACACACTCCTCACATCCTGTATGGAGACACTAGTCGCCTGCATTGCTCAGGTGGATTTTGGCCCAATCTTCCGCACACACACTCCTCACATGCTGTATGGAGACACTAGTCACCTGCATTGCTCAGGTGGATTTTGGCCCATTCTTCCACACACACTCCTCACATCCTGTATGGAGACACTAGTCTCTGCATTGCTCAGGTGGAGTTTGGCCCATTCTTCCGCACACACTCCTCACATCCTGTATGGAGACACTAGTCACCTGCATTGCTCAGGGGGATTTTGTTCCATTCTTCTGCACACACTCCTCACATCCTGTATGGAGACACTAGTCACCTGCATTGCTCAGGTGGAGTTTGGCCCATTCTTCCGCACACTCTCCTCACATCCTGTATGGAGACACTAGTCGTCTGCATTGCTCAGGTGGAGTTTGGCCCATTCTTCCGCACACACTCCTCACATCCTGTATGGAGACACTAGTCGCCTGCATTGCTCAGGTGGATTTTGGCCCATTCTTCCGCACACACTCCTCACATCCTGTATGGAGACACTGGTCGCCTGCATTGCTCAGGTGGATTTTGGCCCATTCTTCCACACACACTCCTCACATCCTGTATGGAGACACTAGTCCCTGCATTGCTCAGGTGGATTTTGGTCCATTCTTCCACACACACTCCTCACATCCTGTATGGAGACACTAGTCGCCTGCATTGCTCAGGTGGATTTTGGCCCATTCTTCCGCACACACTCCTCACATCCTGTATGGAGACACTAGTCCCTGCATTGCTCAGGTGGATTTTGGTCCATTCTTCCACACACACTCCTCACATCCTGTATGGAGACACTAGTCGCCTGCATTGCTCAGGTGGATTTTGGCCCATTCTTCTGCACACACTCCTCACATCCTGTATGGAGACACTAGTCACC
Source organism: Anomaloglossus baeobatrachus (assembly GCF_048569485.1). NCBI lineage: Eukaryota > Metazoa > Chordata > Amphibia > Anura > Aromobatidae > Anomaloglossus > Anomaloglossus baeobatrachus. The sequence goes on from NC_134361.1 coordinate 8,986,805, forward strand.
TGCATTGCTCAGGTGGATTTTGGCCCATTCTTCCGCACACACTCCTCACATCCTGTATGGAGACACTAGTCAACTGCATTGCTCAGGTGGATTTTGGCTCATTCTTCCGCACACACTCCTCACATCCTGTATGGAGACACTAGTCACCTGCATTGCTCAGGTGGATTTGGCCCATTCTTCCGCACACACTCCTCACATCCTGTATGGAGACACTGGTCGCCTGCATTGCTCAGGTGGATTTTGGTCCATTCTTCCACACACACTTCTCACATCCTGTATGGAGACACTAGTCACCTGCATTGCTCAGGTGGATTTTGGCCCATTCTTCTACACACACTCCTCACATCCTGTATGGAGACACTAGTCACCTGCATTGCTCAGGTGGATTTGGCCCATTCTTCTGCACACACTCCTCACATCCTGTATGGAGACACTAGTCGCCTGCATTGCTCAGGGGGATTTTGGCCCATTCTTCCACACACACTCCTCACATCCTGTATGGAGACACTAGTCGCCTGCATTGCTCAGGTGGATTTTGGCCCATTCTTCTACACACACTCCTCACATCCTGTATGGAGACACTAGTTGCCTGCATTGCTCAGGTGGATTTTGGTCCATTCTTCCACACACACTCCTCACATCCTGTATGGAGACACTAGTCCCTGCATTGCTCAGGTGGATTTGGCCCATTCTTCCGCACACACTCCTCACATCCTGTATGGAGACACTAGTCCCTGCATTGCTCAGGTGGATTTGGCCCATTCTTCTGCACACACTCCTCACATCCTGTATGGAGACACGAGTCGCCTGCATTGCTCAGGTGGATTTTGGCCCATTCTTCTGCACACACTCCTCACATCCTGTATGGAGACACTGGTCGCCTGCATTGCTCAGGTGGATTTGGCCCATTCTTCCGCACACACTCCTCACATCCTGTATGGAGACACTGGTCGCCTGCATTGCTCAGGTGGATTTTGGCCCATTCTTCCGCACACACTCCTCACATCCTGTATGGAGACACTAGTCGCCTGCATTGCTCAGGTGGATTTTGGCCCATTCTTCTGCACACACTCCTCACATCCTGTATGGAGACACTGGTCGCCTGCATTACTCAGGTGGATTTTGGCCCATTCTTCCGCACACACTCCTCACATCCTGTATGGAGACACTAGTCGCCTGCATTGCTCAGGTAGATTTTGGCCCATTCTTCCGCACACACTCCTCACATCCTGTATGGAGACACTAGTCGCCTGCATTGCTCAGGTAGATTTTGGTCCATTTTTCCGCACACGCTCCTCACATCCTGTATGGAGACACTAGTCACCTGCATTGCTCAGGTGGATTTGGCCCATTCTTCCGCACACACTCCTCACATCCTGTATGGAGACACTGGTCGCCTGCATTGCTCAGGTGGATTTTGGCCCATTCTTCCGCACACACTCCTCACATCCTGTATGGAGACACTAGTCGCCTGCATTGCTCAGGTGGATTTTGGCCCATTCTTCTGCACACACTCCTCACATCCTGTATGGAGACACTGGTCGCCTGCATTGCTCAGGTGGATTTTGGCCCATTCTTCCGCACACACTCCTCACATCCTGTATGGAGACACTAGTCGCCTGCATTGCTCAGGTAGATTTTGGCCCATTCTTCCGCACACACTCCTCACATCCTGTATGGAGACACTAGTCGCCTGCATTGCTCAGGTAGATTTTGGCCCATTCTTCCGCACACACTCCTCACATCCTGTATGGAGACACTAGTCGCCTGCACTGCTCAGGTGGATTTTGGTCCATTCTTCCGCACACACTCCTCACATCCTGTATGGAGACACTAGTCACCTGCATTGCTCAGGTGGATTTTGGCCCATTCTTCCGCACACACTCCTCACATCCTGTATGGAGACACTAGTCGCCTGCATTGCTCAGGTGGCTTTTGGCCCATTCTTCCGCGCACACTTCTCACATCCTGTATGGAGACACTAGTCGCCTGCATTGCTCAGGTGGATTTTGGCCCATTCTTCCGCACACACTCCTCACATCCTGTATGGAGACACTAGTCGCCTGCATTGCTCAGGTGGCTTTTGGCCCATTCTTCCGCGCACACTTCTCACATCCTGTATGGAGACACTAGTCGCCTGCATTGCTCAGGTGGATTTTGGTCCATTCTTCCTCACACTCCTCACATCCTGTATGGAAACACTAGTCGCCTGCATTGCTCAGGTGGATTTTGGCCCATTCTTCCACACACACTCCTCACATCTTGTATGGAGACACTAATCACCTGCATTGCTCAGGTGGATTTTGGCCCATTCTTCTACACACACACTCCTCACATCCTGTATGGAGACACTAGTCGCCTGCATTGCTCAGGTGGATTTTGGCCCATTCTTCTGCACACACACTCCTCACATCCTGTATGGAGACACTAGTCGCCTGCATTGCTCAGGTGGATTTTGGCCCATTCTTCCACACACACTCCTCACATCCTGTATGGAGACACTAGTCGCCTGCATTGCTCAGGTGGATTTTGGCCCATTCTTCCACACACACTCCTCACATCTTGTATGGAGACACTAATCACCTGCATTGCTCAGGTGGATTTTGGCCCATTCTTCTACACACACACTCCTCACATCCTGTATGGAGACACTAGTCGCCTGCATTGCTCAGGTGGATTTTGGCCCATTCTTCTGCACACACACTCCTCACATCCTGTATGGAGACACTAGTCGCCTGCATTGCTCAGGTGGATTTTGGCCCATTCTTCCACACACACTCCTCACATCCTGTATGGAGACACTAGTCGCCTGCATTGCTCAGGTAGATTTTGGCCCATTCTTCCACACACACTCCTCACATCCTGTATGGAGACACTAGTCGCCTGCATTGCTCAGGTGGATTTTGGCCCATTCTTCCACACACACTCCTCACATCTTGTATGGAGACACTAATCACCTGCATTGCTCAGGTGGATTTTGGCCCATTCTTCCGCTCACACTCCTCACATCCTGTATGGAAACACTAGTCGCCTGCATTGCTCAGGTGGATTTTGGCCCATTCTTCCACACACACTCCTCACATCTTGTATGGAGACACTAATCACCTGCATTGCTCAGGTGGATTTTGGCCCATTCTTCTACACACACACTCCTCACATCCTGTATGGAGACACTAGTCGCCTGCATTGCTCAGGTGGATTTTGGCCCATTCTTCTGCACACACACTCCTCACATCCTGTATGGAGACACTAGTCGCCTGCATTGCTCAGGTGGATTTTGGCCCATTCTTCCACACACACTCCTCACATCCTGTATGGAGACACTAGTCGCCTGCATTGCTCAGGTGGATTTTGGCCCATTCTTCCACACACACTCCTCACATCTTGTATGGAGACACTAATCACCTGCATTGCTCAGGTGGATTTTGGCCCATTCTTCTACACACACACTCCTCACATCCTGTATGGAGACACTAGTAACCTGCATTGCTCAGGTGGATTTTGGCCCATTCTTCCGCACACACTCCTCACATCCTGTATGGAGACACTAGTCGCCTGCATTGCTCAGGTGGATTTTGGCCCATTCTTCTGCACACACACTCCTCACATCCTGTATGGAGACACTAGTCGCCTGCATTGCTCAGGTGGATTTTGGCCCATTCTTCCACACACACTCCTCACATCCTGTATGGAGACACTAGTCGCCTGCATTGCTCAGGTAGATTTTGGCCCATTCTTCCACACACACTCCTCACATCCTGTATGGAGACACTAGTCGCCTGCATTGTTCAGGTGGATTTTGGCCCATGCTTCCGCACACACTCCTCACATCCTGTATGGAGACACTAGTCGCCTGCATTGCTCAGGGGGATTTTGGCCCATTCTTCCACACACACTCCTCACATCCTGTATGGAGACACTAGTCGCCTGCATTGCTCAGGTGGATTTTGGCCCATTCTTCTACACACACTCCTCACATCCTGTATGGAGACACTAGTTGCCTGCATTGCTCAGGTGGATTTTGGTCCATTCTTCCACACACACTCCTCACATCCTGTATGGAGACACTAGTCGCCTGCATTGCTCAGGTGGATTTTGGCCCATTCTTCCGCACACACTCCTCACATCCTGTATGGAGACACTAGTCGCCTGCATTGCTCAGGTAGATTTTGGCCCATTCTTCCGCACACACTCCTCACATCCTGTATGGAGACACTAGTCGCCTGCATTGCTCAGGTAGATTTTGGCCCATTCTTCCGCACACACTCCTCACATCCTGTATGGAGACACTAGTCGCCTGCACTGCTCAGGTGGATTTTGGTCCATTCTTCCGCACACACTCCTCACATCCTGTATGGAGACACTAGTCACCTGCATTGCTCAGGTGGATTTTGGCCCATTCTTCCGCACACACTCCTCACATCCTGTATGGAGACACTAGTCGCCTGCATTGCTCAGGTGGCTTTTGGCCCATTCTTCCGCGCACACTTCTCACATCCTGTATGGAGACACTAGTCGCCTGCATTGCTCAGGTGGATTTTGGCCCATTCTTCCGCACACACTCCTCACATCCTGTATGGAGACACTAGTCGCCTGCATTGCTCAGGTGGCTTTTGGCCCATTCTTCCGCGCACACTTCTCACATCCTGTATGGAGACACTAGTCGCCTGCATTGCTCAGGTGGATTTTGGTCCATTCTTCCTCACACTCCTCACATCCTGTATGGAAACACTAGTCGCCTGCATTGCTCAGGTGGATTTTGGCCCATTCTTCCACACACACTCCTCACATCTTGTATGGAGACACTAATCACCTGCATTGCTCAGGTGGATTTTGGCCCATTCTTCTACACACACACTCCTCACATCCTGTATGGAGACACTAGTCGCCTGCATTGCTCAGGTGGATTTTGGCCCATTCTTCTGCACACACACTCCTCACATCCTGTATGGAGACACTAGTCGCCTGCATTGCTCAGGTGGATTTTGGCCCATTCTTCCACACACACTCCTCACATCCTGTATGGAGACACTAGTCGCCTGCATTGCTCAGGTGGATTTTGGCCCATTCTTCCGCTCACACTCCTCACATCCTGTATGGAAACACTAGTCGCCTGCATTGCTCAGGTGGATTTTGGCCCATTCTTCCACACACACTCCTCACATCTTGTATGGAGACACTAATCACCTGCATTGCTCAGGTGGATTTTGGCCCATTCTTCTACACACACACTCCTCACATCCTGTATGGAGACACTAGTCGCCTGCATTGCTCAGGTGGATTTTGGCCCATTCTTCCACACACACTCCTCACATCCTGTATGGAGACACTAGTCGCCTGCATTGCTCAGGTGGATTTTGGCCCATTCTTCCACACACACTCCTCACATCTTGTATGGAGACACTAATCACCTGCATTGCTCAGGTGGATTTTGGCCCATTCTTCTACACACACACTCCTCACATCCTGTATGGAGACACTAGTCGCCTGCATTGCTCAGGTGGATTTTGGCCCATTCTTCTGCACACACACTCCTCACATCCTGTATGGAGACACTAGTCGCCTGCATTGCTCAGGTGGATTTTGGCCCATTCTTCCACACACACTCCTCACATCCTGTATGGAGACACTAGTCGCCTGCATTGCTCAGGTAGATTTTGGCCCATTCTTCCACACACACTCCTCACATCCTGTATGGAGACACTAGTCGCCTGCATTGCTCAGGTGGATTTTGGCCCATTCTTCCACACACACTCCTCACATCTTGTATGGAGACACTAATCACCTGCATTGCTCAGGTGGATTTTGGCCCATTCTTCCGCTCACACTCCTCACATCCTGTATGGAAACACTAGTCGCCTGCATTGCTCAGGTGGATTTTGGCCCATTCTTCCACACACACTCCTCACATCTTGTATGGAGACACTAATCACCTGCATTGCTCAGGTGGATTTTGGCCCATTCTTCTACACACACACTCCTCACATCCTGTATGGAGACACTAGTCGCCTGCATTGCTCAGGTGGATTTTGGCCCATTCTTCTGCACACACACTCCTCACATCCTGTATGGAGACACTAGTCGCCTGCATTGCTCAGGTGGATTTTGGCCCATTCTTCCACACACACTCCTCACATCCTGTATGGAGACACTAGTCGCCTGCATTGCTCAGGTGGATTTTGGCCCATTCTTCCACACACACTCCTCACATCTTGTATGGAGACACTAATCACCTGCATTGCTCAGGTGGATTTTGGCCCATTCTTCTACACACACACTCCTCACATCCTGTATGGAGACACTAGTAACCTGCATTGCTCAGGTGGATTTTGGCCCATTCTTCCGCACACACTCCTCACATCCTGTATGGAGACACTAGTCGCCTGCATTGCTCAGGTGGATTTTGGCCCATTCTTCTGCACACACACTCCTCACATCCTGTATGGAGACACTAGTCGCCTGCATTGCTCAGGTGGATTTTGGCCCATTCTTCCACACACACTCCTCACATCCTGTATGGAGACACTAGTCGCCTGCATTGCTCAGGTAGATTTTGGCCCATTCTTCCACACACACTCCTCACATCCTGTATGGAGACACTAGTCGCCTGCATTGTTCAGGTGGATTTTGGCCCATGCTTCCGCACACACTCCTCACATCCTGTATGGAGACACTAGTCGCCTGCATTGCTCAGGGGGATTTTGGCCCATTCTTCCACACACACTCCTCACATCCTGTATGGAGACACTAGTCGCCTGCATTGCTCAGGTGGATTTTGGCCCATTCTTCTACACACACTCCTCACATCCTGTATGGAGACACTAGTTGCCTGCATTGCTCAGGTGGATTTTGGTCCATTCTTCCACACACACTCCTCACATCCTGTATGGAGACACTAGTCGCCTGCATTGCTCAGGTGGATTTTGGCCCATTCTTCCGCACACACTCCTCACATCCTGTATGGAGACACTAGTCGCCTGCATTGCTCAGGTAGATTTTGGCCCATTCTTCCGCACACACTCCTCACATCCTGTATGGAGACACTAGTCGCCTGCATTGCTCAGGTAGATTTTGGCCCATTCTTCCGCACACACTCCTCACATCCTGTATGGAGACACTAGTCGCCTGCACTGCTCAGGTGGATTTTGGTCCATTCTTCCGCACACACTCCTCACATCCTGTATGGAGACACTAGTCACCTGCATTGCTCAGGTGGATTTTGGCCCATTCTTCCGCACACACTCCTCACATCCTGTATGGAGACACTAGTCGCCTGCATTGCTCAGGTGGCTTTTGGCCCATTCTTCCGCGCACACTTCTCACATCCTGTATGGAGACACTAGTCGCCTGCATTGCTCAGGTGGATTTTGGCCCATTCTTCCGCACACACTCCTCACATCCTGTATGGAGACACTAGTCGCCTGCATTGCTCAGGTGGCTTTTGGCCCATTCTTCCGCGCACACTTCTCACATCCTGTATGGAGACACTAGTCGCCTGCATTGCTCAGGTGGATTTTGGTCCATTCTTCCTCACACTCCTCACATCCTGTATGGAAACACTAGTCGCCTGCATTGCTCAGGTGGATTTTGGCCCATTCTTCCACACACACTCCTCACATCTTGTATGGAGACACTAATCACCTGCATTGCTCAGGTGGATTTTGGCCCATTCTTCTACACACACACTCCTCACATCCTGTATGGAGACACTAGTCGCCTGCATTGCTCAGGTGGATTTTGGCCCATTCTTCTGCACACACACTCCTCACATCCTGTATGTAGACACTAGTCGCCTGCATTGCTCAGGTGGATTTTGGCCCATTCTTCCACACACACTCCTCACATCCTGTATGGAGACACTAGTCGCCTGCATTGCTCAGGTGGATTTTGGCCCATTCTTCCGCTCACACTCCTCACATCCTGTATGGAAACACTAGTCGCCTGCATTGCTCAGGTGGATTTTGGCCCATTCTTCCACACACACTCCTCACATCTTGTATGGAGACACTAATCACCTGCATTGCTCAGGTGGATTTTGGCCCATTCTTCTACACACACACTCCTCACATCCTGTATGGAGACACTAGTCGCCTGCATTGCTCAGGTGGATTTTGGCCCATTCTTCTGCACACACACTCCTCACATCCTGTATGGAGACACTAGTCGCCTGCATTGCTCAGGTGGATTTTGGCCCATTCTTCCACACACACTCCTCACATCCTGTATGGAGACACTAGTCGCCTGCATTGCTCAGGTGGATTTTGGCCCATTCTTCCACACACACTCCTCACATCTTGTATGGAGACACTAATCACCTGCATTGCTCAGGTGGATTTTGGCCCATTCTTCTACACACACACTCCTCACATCCTGTATGGAGACACTAGTCGCCTGCATTGCTCAGGTGGATTTTGGCCCATTCTTCTGCACACACACTCCTCACATCCTGTATGGAGACACTAGTCGCCTGCATTGCTCAGGTGGATTTTGGCCCATTCTTCCACACACACTCCTCACATCCTGTATGGAGACACTAGTCGCCTGCATTGCTCAGGTAGATTTTGGCCCATTCTTCCACACACACTCCTCACATCCTGTATGGAGACACTAGTCGCCTGCATTGCTCAGGTGGATTTTGGCCCATTCTTCCACACACACTCCTCACATCTTGTATGGAGACACTAATCACCTGCATTGCTCAGGTGGATTTTGGCCCATTCTTCCGCTCACACTCCTCACATCCTGTATGGAAACACTAGTCGCCTGCATTGCTCAGGTGGATTTTGGCCCATTCTTCCACACACACTCCTCACATCTTGTATGGAGACACTAATCACCTGCATTGCTCAGGTGGATTTTGGCCCATTCTTCTACACACACACTCCTCACATCCTGTATGGAGACACTAGTCGCCTGCATTGCTCAGGTGGATTTTGGCCCATTCTTCTGCACACACACTCCTCACATCCTGTATGGAGACACTAGTCGCCTGCATTGCTCAGGTGGATTTTGGCCCATTCTTCCACACACACTCCTCACATCCTGTATGGAGACACTAGTCGCCTGCATTGCTCAGGTGGATTTTGGCCCATTCTTCCACACACACTCCTCACATCTTGTATGGAGACACTAATCACCTGCATTGCTCAGGTGGATTTTGGCCCATTCTTCTACACACACACTCCTCACATCCTGTATGGAGACACTAGTAACCTGCATTGCTCAGGTGGATTTTGGCCCATTCTTCCGCACACACTCCTCACATCCTGTATGGAGACACTAGTCGCCTGCATTGCTCAGGTGGATTTTGGCCCATTCTTCTGCACACACACTCCTCACATCCTGTATGGAGACACTAGTCGCCTGCATTGCTCAGGTGGATTTTGGCCCATTCTTCCACACACACTCCTCACATCCTGTATGGAGACACTAGTCGCCTGCATTGCTCAGGTAGATTTTGGCCCATTCTTCCACACACACTCCTCACATCCTGTATGGAGACACTAGTCGCCTGCATTGTTCAGGTGGATTTTGGCCCATGCTTCCGCACACACTCCTCACATCCTGTATGGAGACACTAGTCGTCTGCATTGCTCAGGTGGATTTTGGTCCATTCTTCCACACACACTCCTCACATCCTGTATGGAGACACTAGTCGCCTGCATTGCTCAGGTGGATTTTGGCCCATTCTTCCGCGCACACTCCTCACATCCTGTATGGAGACACTAGTCGCCTGCAATGCTCAGGTGGATTTTGGCCCATTCTTCCGCACACACACTCCTCAGATCCTGTATGGAGACACTAGTCACCTGCATTGCTCAGGTGGATTTTGGCCCATTCTTCGCACACACTCCTCACATCCTGTATGGAGACACTAGTCGCCTGCATTGCTCAGGTGGATTTGGCCCATTCTTCCGCACACACTCCTCACATCCTGTATGGAGACACTAGTGACCTGCATTGCTCAGGTGGATTTTGGCCCATTCTTCCACACACACTCCTCACATCCTGTATGGAGACACTAGTCACCTGCATTGCTCAGGTGGATTTTGGCCCATTTTTCTGCACACACTCCTCACATCCTGTATGGAGACACTAGTCACCTGCTGTAACATTATATCCCCCCAGCCTGTATCATATTGCAATCAGGCTTCAGCCGTAGCTATTGCCCTTGATTTGGGGGGGGGGGGGTTGCATATATATTATTCTCCTCTGCAGGGGGCTTGCCTAGTACACAATCTCTGGAGGCTGTGTCTAGGAACCCTTTTCTAGCTACAAGTAGCAAATGTTAAGGGGGTGGATCTAAGGAGGGGTGGGAGATTCAGCCCCATGTTTTAGTTTTTAGTTATGCTTTGTTGAGTGAAGGGTGAGGACCTGTGCTAAGGCCAGCTCCTTATCGCCCGTACATGGACGATTGGACTTTGAGGACTTTTGCATTCTCCTTGGCGCCCCCGGACCTATTTCCTTTGTGTGGACTCTAAAGAACCATTTTAATATTGCATGTTTTATGCTCCCTGCCTCATTAAATCTTCTTGGATTGTTCATCGGTCTGGTGTCCCTTACTGCTCTGTCGCATACCCCGTCACAAACTGGTGGTAGCGGCGGGAGCAGAGCAGAAAGAATGGAGGACAACGGCCCATTAACATCTGGATTCAGAACCTCAGGATACAGGAACTGGACTGTGGTGAGCCTACAAACAATGGCCCGTGAATTAGGAGTCGGTTACAAAGAACTCTCTAAGGAGCAACTAATTGAGGCATTGGAAAACGCTTGCCTGTAAGATGGCACCGAGGAACAATTTCCACAGCAAAGGGAGGAAAGACGGGAGCTGGAGGTAAATACCCAAAAAAGTCAGTGGATTGTGTGGTATGAGGAAGAGATGGCACTGCTGGGAGATGAGGTCACCACTGAATATAAGATGGATGCCATTCGCAGAGCTCAAGAGAGGGCAGCATTGCTGGAGAGGAGATTTGCTGTGGAAGCAGCTAGAGGCCCCAGACAAACTTTAACCACAGCACCAACTATGAGGGAATTCCCCAGAGTGTCCCGCAAGGATTTTAAGCCATTTAATGAAGCTGCAGGTGACATTGAGGGCTTCTTTCAGGACTTTGAGCATCGGTGCCGATTAATGGAAGTCCCAGAAAGAGAGCGAGTCAGACACCTGGTGGGCCTCTTGGAGGGTGGAGCTGCCGACGCCTATAGAGCTATGGACCCTCAGTGGAATTGTGAGTATGGGGAGATAAAACAGACCATTCTGGGACATTATGCCGTGACCCCAGATACTTATAGGACTAAGTTCCATACATTAGCCTGTGATGGAGAAGTGTCTTTCAAGATGTATGCCCACAGACTGAAACTAGTATGCCATCGCTGGCTGGAGGGAGAGGGGGCCTTAACTTGGGAGACCTTCCTCCAGGTCATCCTGAAAGAGCAGTTCTATGCCAGGTGCCCTGCGGAAATCAGAGAATGGGTGCATGAGAGAAAGCCGTCAACTGTGGAACAAGCTGCCGCCCCAGCTGATGAGGTGCTCACCATCAAGCCTCAATGGAAAAGGCTACTATTCGGTGGCAAAAAAAGTACCAGCTCCCCAACACCAGTGATCCCTTGTCCTTTGGCCTCCAATGTTCACCGTCCCAATAGACTACCAACACATGGCGGACCCCGTGTGAATGTGCCTCCTATTACTCCTGCCTCCTCTTTGGGAGTACGACATGGAGAAAGACTCATAGAACGTAGATGTTATGGATGTGGGCAGCCTGGTCATCTGCAAGCTCACTGTCTAGGTGCTCAGAGGCAAAACAGTTACAGACCCCCTTTGCCTGTTCATTATCTACAGACACCCTCAACAGGAGAAGAGCTGGATTCACTCCCTGATGATTCGACAAAAGACTCTGATATGTTGACTTCCCTACCAGGAGTCTATGGGGTGCGAGCCACAGCCACCCGTTCTTCTGATCTTCAGCATAAACATCTACAGGAGGTTGTGCTGGATGGCCAAAAAGTTGTTGGCTTTCGTGACACTGGGGCTTTTCTCACCATCGCAGATCCCCGAGTAATTCAACCAGAAGCAGTGCAAAAGGGACCAGGAATTGCCATTGAATTGGCTGGAGGTACTCAGAGATATATTCCAAGAGCGAGTGTGACCCTGGATTATGGCTTTGGGGCAAAACAATGCACGATTGGTGTGATGAGCGGCCTTCCTGCAGACATTCTTCTAGGGAATGATGTGGGGAATCTTCAAAGCCACTTTGTCAGCGCGATAACCAGAAGTCAAGCAAAGAGAGCAGCAGATGTGGACGTGTTCAACCCATCAATGGAACTGAGGCCACCCGAACTGCCTTCACAGCCGGAGAGTGATTCTTCTTGTCTCATATGAATGTCACTTGGGATGTTCAGTTTAGACAAGAGGTAGAGACTGACCCCACCCTGGCTAGCTTTAGCGCTCGGGCTGAAGTAGGGCAGTTAGGAGAAAATGGGGAAAACATTATCAGAGAAAATGGACTCCTATATCGAGTTACCAACGCTGACTCCTTAGATAAACCCTGGACTTATAGCAAACAGCTGATTGTTCCTCAGAATTACAGAATTTCCCTATTACACCTTGCTCATGACATTCCTACTGCCGGCCATCAAGGGAAAACCCGCACCGAGAGACGATTGACTCAAATTTTCTATTGGCCTGGAATTTCTCAAGCAGTGGCGCATTTCTGCCAAACCTGCGACATATGTCAGCGTAGAGGGCGACCCGGAGATCACCCAAAGGCACCCCTGCAACCACTCCCTATAATAGAAGAACCCTTTCAAAGAGTAGCTGTCGATCTCATTGGACCACTGGCTAAACCAAGTAAATCTGGAAAGCAGTACATTCTCACCGTTGTGGACTATGCCACCCGATAACCAGAAGCCGTGGCCTTGTCAAGTATTTCTGCAGCCAAGGTGGCTGAGGCCCTTGTCACCATTTTCACCCGAGTAGGATTCCCCAGTGAAATCTTATCGGACCAAGGCTCCCAGTTTATGTCAGAGTTGGTGCAGTGTCTGTGGCGCACCTGTGGAGTATGGGCAATTCGAACTACAGCATACCATCCTCAAACCAATGGACTTTGTGAACGGTTTAATCAAACGGTTCTAGGAAGTTTCGCCCCCAGCAGTTCGCCCCCAGCAATTCGCCCCCAGCATTTCGCCCCCAGCATTTCGCCCCCAGGTACACTTCGCCCCCGAACATTTCGCCCCCAGCATTTCGCCCCCAGGATGTTTCGCCCCCGCACATTTCGCCCCCGCACATTTCGCCCCCAGCAGTTCGCCCCCGGACGTTTCACCCCCGGACATTTCGCCCCCAGCAGTTCGCCCCCGGATGTTTTGCCCCCGGATGTTTTGCCCCCAGCAGTTCGCCCCCGGATGTTTCGCCCCCAGCAGTTCGCCCCCGGATGTTTCGCCCCCGGATGTTTCGCCCCCAGCAGTTCGCCCCCGGATGTTTCGCCCCCGGATGTTTCGCCCCCAGCAGTTCGCCCCCGGATGTTTTGCCCCCGGATGTTTCGCCCCCAGCAGTTCGCCCCCGGATGTTTTGCCCCCAGCAGTTCGCCCCCGGACATTTCGCCCCAGCAGTTCGCCCCTGGATGTTTCGCCCCCGGATGTTTCGTCCCCAGCAGTTTGCCCCCGGATGTTTCGTCCCCAGCAGTTTGCCCCCGGATGTTTCGCCCCCAGCAGTTCGCCCCCGGATGTTTTGCCCACAGCAGATCGTCCCCGGATGTTTCGCCCCCAGCAGTTCGCCCCCGGACGTTTCGCCCCCGGATGTTTCGCCCCCGGACATTTCGCCCCCGGATGTTTCGCCCCCAGCAGTGCGCCCCCGGATGTTTTGCCCCCCGCAGTTCGCCCCCGGACGTTTCGCCCCCGGATGTTTCGCCCCCAGCAGTTCGCCCCCGGACGTTTCACCCCCAGCAGTTCACCCCCGGACATTTTCCCCCGGATGTTTTGCCCCCAGCAGTTCGCCTCCGGATGTTTCGCCCCCAGCAGTTCGCCCCCAGGATGTTTTGCCCATTTCGCCTTTGCACATTTCGCCAACAGCAGTTCGCCCATGGATATTTCGCCCCCAGCTTTTTGCCCCCAGATGTTTCGGCCCCAAATTAGGCAGGGAATTTTAGCCTTGTGTTTTAGCCCTAAGACCTCTTTCACAGTAGGCACTTACCCAAGTCTAAGCACTGGAAAATCGCTAAGAAGATTGCCAATTTTGAATATATAAGTCAATGGCTGGAAAAGCGAGGTGTTGTTTTGGCCAGCTCTTTTTATTTTATTACAGGAGATATTTTTAAGCACTTAGCATCAATAGCCTGTATCTTATGGGTCATTACCGAGAGCGCTCACAAAAGTGCTCTCAAAAATGCCAGTAAAGCACGTGCTTTGGCGTTCTAAAACAGTGTCAGCATAAGGATGCTTTCACACTTCTGCTACATACAGTGCCTACAAGTAGTATTCAACCCCCTGCAGATTTAGCAGGTTTGATAAGATGCAAATAAGTTAGAGCCTGCAAACTTCAAACAAGAGCAGGATTTATTAACAGATGCATAAATCTTACAAACCAACAAGTTATGTTGCTCAGTTAAATTTTAATAAATTTTCAACATAAAAGTGTGGGTCAATTATTATTCAACCCCTAGGTTTAATATTTTGTGGAATAACCCTTGTTTGCAATTACAGCTAATAATCGTCTTTTATAAGACCTGATCAGGCCGGCACAGGTCTCTGGAGTTATCTTGGCGCACTCCTCCATGCAGATCTTCTACAAGTTATCAAGGTTCTTTGGGTGTCTCACGTGGACTTTAATCTTGAGCTCCTTCCACAAGTTTTCAATTGGGTTAAGGTCAGGAGACTGACTAGGCCACTGCAACACCTTGATTTTTTCCCTCTTGAACCAGGCCTTGGTTTTCTTGGCTGTGTGCTTTGGGTCGTTGTCTTGTTGGAAGATGAAATGACGACCCATCTTAAGATCCTTGATGGAGGAGCGGAGGTTCTTGGCCAAAATCTCCATGTAGGCCGTGCTATCCATCTTCCCATGGATGCGGACCAGATGGCCAGGCCCCTTGGCTGAGAAACAGCCCCACAGCATGATGCTGCCACCACCATGCTTGACTGTAGGGATGGTATTCTTGGGGTCGTATGCAGTGCCATCCAGTCTCCAAAAGTCACGTGTGTGGTTGGCACCAAAGATCTCGATCTTGGTCTCATCAGACCAGAGAACCTTGAACCAGTCTGTCTCAGAGTCCTCCAAGTGATCATGAGCAAACTGTAGATGAGCCTTGACATGACACTTTGAAAGTAAAGGTACCTTACGTGCTCGTCTGGAACGGAGACCATTGCGGTGGAGTACATTACTTATGGTATTGACTGAAACCAATGTCCCCACTGCCATGAGATCTTCCCGGAGCTCCTTCCTTGTTGTCCTTGGGTTAGCCTTGACTCTTCGGACAAGCCTGGCCTCGGCACGGGTAGAAACTTTCAAAGGCTTTCAAGGCTGTGAAAGGCTAACAGTAGTTCCATAAGCCTTCCACTTCCGGATGATGCTCCCAACAGTGGAGACAGGTAGGCCTAACTCCTTGGAAAGAGTTTTGTACCCCTTGCCAGCCTTGTGACCCTCCACGATCTTGTCTCTGATGGCCTTGGAATGCTCCTTTGTCTTTCCCATGTTGACCAAGTATGAGTGCTGTTCACAAGTTTGGGGAGGGTCTTAATTAGTCAGAAAAGGCTGGAAAAAGAGATAATTAATCCAAACATGTGAAGCTCATTGTTCTTTGTGCCTGAAATACTTCTTAATACTTTAGGGGAACCAAACAGAATTCTTGTGGTTTGAGGGGTTGACTAATAAATGACCCTCTGAATAAACTTTTCACAATTTAAAAAAAAAATAAAAAAAGAAATAACATTCTTTTTTGCTGCAGTGCATTTCACACTTCCAGGCTGATCTACAGTCCAAATGTCACAATGCCAAGTTACTTCCGAATGTGTAAACCTGCTAAATCTGCAGGGGGTTGAATACTACTTGTAGGCACTGTATGCACTACAGGCCGCCCATTCGCTTCTGTAATGCTGCCGTTACACTAACCTTCAGCAGAACGAAAAGAAGAAAATGCTCTTCTTTTTGTGCTGACACTGATAGCGGATTGCGGCATTAAGAAAGCGAACGGGCGGCTGCAGATCGCGGAACCCAGCCGTTCACTTCTATGGGCAATGCAAGCGGAATGCAAGTATTCCACCAGCATTGCACCGGGGTCAGCTGGATGTCAGATCCAGAGCGGATTGACTTCTGGCGGCCCCAACACAAGTGTGAAACCACTCTAACATTACAGTGTGCAAGAGGCCTAAAATCAAAACAATTTTGAACTTTTACCTGACTCAGCACTGACCTGCTTTGTTGCAAGTTTTGTTGCAGATGTAACATGTAGCAGGTCAGATGTCCTGCAAGTTACATTAGACTAGCTTTTATTCCATCTGTACATCAGAATATAGCAGTGTCTGAATCTCCACAAAGAGAGAGGTGTACTGCCACAAAAAATCAGTCAATTTCCACAGCAATTCACTTTCTACAACTATGAATTCAGCTCTGTCCAAACATGGAAGGAGGAAGTTGGTCCATGAGAATCACATTTACTTCTTTTCCAAAAGAACCACTGATGATGTCCATTCCATCTGGGTATGTGAAAAACGGTCGACTTGCAAGGGACGTGTTTGGACCAATGAAGAATCTGGCAAAGTTATGAAAGTAGTCAATCTTCCCAGTAACGCAGCACAAGCTGCAAGACCTGAAGCAATCCGACTTGTTAATGAGGCAGTCACCAGGCCAAGGACAACACAGGAGACACCACAACAGATTCTCACAGACGTCATTTCAGGAGCCCATTCTAATGTTGTAGCATTTCTCCCAAGGAAAGCATCACTGAAGAGAACAATACGATTAGCAAGGCAACTTGGCAATATCCCAAGTTTACCTCAAACCCTTGATCAACTTGTTATCCCCCTGGAGTTCCAGGAGATCAGTATTGATGGTGTCCAGCAGCAGTTCCTTCTGCATGACTCTGGTAACCTACTTAACCATTTAACATTGTATTAAAACAATTCCATTATGCATAATTATTGCAAAGTTTCTTTTGCACAAATGTGAAAAATGCTACACTATAAGGTGCTGATATAAAACACTATGTGATTTTTGCCTTCAAGGGAAACTTTGAGGGTAATATAGTGTAGTGAGGCTTAGTGATTCCAAGTAGTGTTGGCTGATCACTGGAAAGATAGGATAAGATCGGGCCGATCATACTGAAAGATTGGAATTAATTCCAATCCAATCTCCAGAACTTGATATATATATGCACACTGTACGCCCGAACAGTGTGTGTCTATATATATATATATATATATATATATATATATATATATATATATATATATGTGGGTGGGTGATGGTGATCTGGCACTTTTGGAACTTTGTAATGCAATAAAGGATTTGTATAGGACTTCAGCAGCGCGGAGCTCTTTCTTCATGGATGCATGTTAAGTACGGGCGGATGCCAAACCCTGCTCTAGCAGCACACTGAGTCCTCAGTAGAGTTGAGCGATGTTTGAGGTTCGCCAACTTCATGTTCGAGTGATTTTTGGGGGTGCTCGAACTCGAACGTGAGCTTTTTGATAAAAGCTCGACAGCTCGAGTTACGTTCGAGAAAGGATTTTTGCTGATCGAACCAATCTAGTTACTAGCTGGCTTTTCACTGTAATAGTGTAAGTCACTCTGTGATTCACACTATTATCAAATTTCAGCGTATAGTGTGCGGGGGGACACGGTTTAGATCTGTGCTGCTGAGAGAATGCCAATCGCCTTTTTTTTTTTTTTTTCCTAAGCGAGCGTGCAGTGGGGGGGGGCAGCATGTCAGCCAATCCCAGACACATACACAGCTAAGTGGATTTTTGCCAGACAAGCAAGGGCATGTGTCATAGGCTGTGAATGTCACATGTCCTTGCCTTATAAATATGGCCATTTTCCCTCACGCCGCCATTATCTGCCTTCTGCTTGTGGGTGATAGTCACCGCTCACGCTGCTGCTGCCGCCGCTGATCCTGTTGTGTGCACAAATAGACATAGTGCAAGCTACACAGCGCTGTAGGGATTAGGGAGGGACTGCAGGCTATTTCAGCCATTTCAGGTCTGATTTCAAGGCGTACATAGCCATAGCTGCTAGGCAGGTCCGTGCAAACGCTGTATACAGCTTTAGATAACACCTGTTACCTCAGCTCAGGGAATTCCTTGCTGCATTTTTTCATTAGGAGGGATAGAAAGTGAGGCTTCCTTTCCTGTCCTGGTAGCCACAGCACCCATGTATTCTACCCACCTGGCCATTTTTTGCCACGCTATTTTATTTGCACAAAGAGCTGACACTTTTTCTGCCATCCTAAAAGTGTCTGGAATACTAAAGCTGGTGTCACACATAACGACAACGACAACGACGTCGCTGCAACGTCACCATTTTCTGTGACGTTGCAGCGACGTCCCGTCGCTGTCGCTGTGTGTGACATCCAGCAACGACCCGGCCCCTGCTGTGAGGTCGCCGGTCGTTGCTGAATGCCCAGCTTCATTTTTTGGTCGTCACTCTCCCGCTGTGACACACACATCGCTGTGTGTGACAGCGAGAGAGCGACGAAATGAAGCGATCAGGAGCAGGAGCCGTCGTCTCTGGCAGCTGCGGTAAGCTGTAACCAGCGTAAACATCGGGTAACCAAGGGAAGACCTTTCCCTGGTTACCCGATATTTACCTTCGTTACCAGCCTCCGCCCTTGCTGCCAGTGCCGGCTCCTGCTCTGTGCACAAGTGGCTGCAGTACGCATCGGGTAATTAACCCGATGTGTGCTGTAGCAAGGAGAGCAAGGAGCCAGCGCTAAGCAGTGCGCGCGGCTCCCTGCTCTCTGCACTGTGACATGTAGCTGCAGCACACATCGGGTTAATTAACCCGACGTGTACTGTACCTAGGAGAGCAAGGAGCCAGCGCTAAGCACGGCTCCCTGCTCTCTGCACATGTAGCACAGCGACGTTATGATCGCTGCTTCTGCTGTGTTTGACAGCTAAGCAGCGATCATAACAGCGACTTACAAGGTCGCTGTTACGTCACCGAAAATGGTGACGTAACAGCGATGTCGCTGTCGCTATGTGTGAACCCAGCTTAAGTTAGTGTTCCTTTCCTGTCCTGGTACCCACCATTTTTCACATACCCAGATGGAATGGACATCATCAGTGGTTATTTTGGAAAAGAAGTAAATGTGATTCTCATGGACCAACGTCCTCCTTCCACGTTTGTACAGAACTGAATTCATAGTTGTAGAAAGTGAATTGCTGTGGAAGCTGACTGATTTTTTGTGGCAGTACACTCATCTATTTGTGGAGATTTCAGAGATTCTATATACAGATGGAATAAAAGCTAGTCTAATATAACTTGCAGGACATCTGACCTGCTACTTGTTACATCTGCAACAAAACTTGCAACACAGCAGGTCAGTGCTGAGTCAGGTAAGGCTAGTTTCACACTTGCGTTGGCTTGAATCCGCTGGGTCCGTTGCTGACGCATCCGTTATTTTTGTGTTGTCAACGGATGCAACAAGTCCGTTATTTCACAGGAATCTGTTAGCTGATTCCTGTGAAATAACGGACCCGTTGCATCCGTTTGGCGTCCGTTAGGCGCCCGTCTAACGGAATGCGTCGGCTCTTTTTTTTTCTTTTTTTTTTTTCATTCTGGGCATGCTCAGTAGAAATTAGCGGAATCCAGCGGCGGATTCCGTTATAAAGCACTTTGCATAGTTTGTGGCAAAAACTATGCGTTCAAAGAAGCAGCATGTCAATTGTTTTTGCCATTTTAGGTGCGTTTTGCTAACATTGGAGTCAATGAGAAATGGCAAAAACCAAGAAACTTCAAATTTCCTGCGTTTTACCTGCTTTTTATGTGCAGAAAACAAGCGTATTGAACTACCAAAACGCATGCTTTTTGAACATTATAATAATGATTTCATATGTCCCTTTACACACACACATAGTCCGACAATTAAATTTATGAAAATTACTAATTTTTAGCTATTTTTCTAATAAATAGTATATTACCGCTATATTTTCTTTAAATAATTCTATTTCTTAAATTATTTCTAAAATTCTATATCTGTTCCTTTTTTTTTTCTTTTTTCATTGGGTTTGACTGTTTAATCTTTATTTAGAGAACAATAAAGGAAAATAGGGTTTTTTTGAGCCGCACCAATGATCACTTCTCAGGTATTCAGATTAATGGATCTTTATTTTGCACAGGTCTACGTGTTTCTGGAGTCTCAGCTCCCTTCCTCAGGACCATCAGGCATAAGAACACATCAAATCTGAGATTTGATGTGTTCTTATGCCTGATGGTCCTGAGGAAGGGAACTGAGACTCCAGAAACACATAGACCTGTGCAAAATAAAGATCCATTAATCTGAATACCTGAGAAGTGATCATTGGTGCGGCTCAAAAAAACCCTATTTTCCTCTATTGTTCTCTGTTATCTGCAGTCTGGGTTGCTGCTGCCTTGATCAAAACTTTCCCTGCCTGCATAGTAGTTGTGACTTTCACAACTTCACTTGGTGAGTATTACTGCTCCCTGTCTCTACCCCGTGCGTTATTGGGGTAAAACCCTATTGCGCTTCTTCTCCACAGCTTTTTACTCAGAATCTTTATTTAGCAGTGTCTTGATGTTCAAAACGCATGTGAAAAAGCAGGTAAAAAGCGCTGAAAACACATCTAAAACGCGGTAAATACGCATGCGTTTTCAGCGCTAAAATTCAGAAAATGGCAACTTTGGTCAAATCAATTAAGCCCAAAATGTGCATTCTGAACTACAAGTAGGAGAATGCAAAGTGCGGTCGCAGCCTTAGGGCTAAAACACAAGGCCAAAATTCCCTGCCTAATTTGCGGCTGAAACATCTGGGGGCAAAAAGCTGGGGGCGAAATATCCGTGGGCGAACTGCTGTTGGCGAAATGTGCGGGGGCGAAATGGGCAAAACATCCTGGGGGCGAACTTCTGGGGGCAAAACATCCGGGGACGAACTGCTGGGGGCGAAACATCTTCTTAGCGATTTTCTAGTGCTTAGCACTTGGGTAAGTGCCTACTGTGAAAGAGGTCTTAAGGCTAAAACACCAGGCCAAAATTCCCTGCCTAATTTGGGGTCGAAACATCTGGGGGCGAAACGTCCGGGGGCGAAATGCTGGGGGCGAAACATCCGGGGCGAAACATCCGGGGGCGAAACATCCGGGGGCGAACTGCTGGGGGCGAAACATCCGGGGGCGAATACATCCGGGGGCGAAACATCCGGGGGCGAAACATCCGGGGGCGAACTGCTGGGGGCAAAACATCCGGGGGCGAAACATCCGGGGGCGAAACATCCAGGAGCGAACTGCTGGGGGCGAAACATCCAGGGGCGAAACATCCGGGGGCGAAACGTCCAGGGGCAAACTGCTGGGGGCGAAACATCCAGGGGCGAAACATCCGGGGGCGAAACGTCCAGGGGCGAACTGCTGGGGGCGAAACATCCGGGGGCGAAACATCCGGGGGCGAACTGCTGGGGGCGAAACATCCGGGGGCGAACTGCTGGGGGCAAAACATCCGGGGGCGAAACATCCGGGGGCGAACTGCTGGGGGCGAAATGTCCGGGGGTGAAACGTCCGGGGGCGAACTGCTGGGGGCGAAATGTGCGGGGGCGAAATGTGCGGGGGCGAAACATCCTGGGGGCGAAATGCTGGGGGCGAAATGTTCGGGGGCGAAGTGTGCCTGGGGGCGAAATGCTGGGGGCGAAATGCTGGGGGCGAAATGCTGGGGGCGAACTGCTGGGGGCGAAACTTCCAACTTCCAATCAAACACTGAAAAATATGCTAAGGACCTTCACTGACAGTGATTCCGACTGGGAGAAGTACCTACCCCATCTCCTGTTCGCCTACCGGGAAGTTCCCCAGGAGTCCACTGGGTTTTCTCCCTTTGAACTACTCTATGGAAGAAAGGTCAGAGGACCCTTAACTCTGCTAAAGGAATATTGGGAGGGGCAAGTTGAAGATACAGGAACCCCTGTTGTTCCATATGTCCTCAAGCTTCGGGAAACCCTGGCTCAACTTGCTAGTTTGGCTCAGGATCATGTACGGATGGCTCAAACCAGACAGAAGACATGGTATGACCGCAAAGCACGCTATCGAGAATTTGTAGAGGGACAACAAGTCTTAATGATTGTTCCCCATCGGCAAAATAAACTCCAGACAACATGGGAGGGTCCCTTCCGGGTTCTCAGAAAACTAAACGACACCAATTACCTTCTTGCTCTAGATGATCAGGGACTAAGACAAAGGACTGTCCATGTGAATATGATTAAGGAGTACCATGACCGGACATTACCTATGATAGCAAGCTGTCGGCTGGCTTCAGAAGATGGTCAGGAGGATGAGGACCCATTACCTGATCTTGTTGAAGCAGCCAGAGCCCCATCCACTGTGGAACAGGTTCCTCTGAGAGATCACTTAGATTCCTTACAGAAAAAACAAATGCTGGGAGTGCTCCATCAGAGACAGATTGCTTTCTCATCCCGACCAGGTCGAACCACAGTAACCCAACATCATGTGGACACTCAGGGCATCCGTCCCATACAACAGGCTCCCTACCGGGTACCAGAATCAGTTAGAAACACCATGCAGCATGAGCTGGAGGAGATGTTACAGCTTGGGGTAATCCAGGCCTCCCATAGTCCTTGGGCCTCTCCTGTTGTGTTAGTACCCAAGAAAGATGGGAGTACTCGATTTTGTGTGGACTACAGACGACTAAATGACCATACCATCAGTGATGCTTACCCAATGCCCCGCATTGATGAACTTCTAGACCGGCTAGCTGGGGCACGATACGTCACCACCTTGGATCTCAGTAAGGGATACTGGTAAATTCCCCTGACGGAGGAAGGTAGAGAAAGGTCGGCTTTTATAACCCCCTTTGGTCTGTATGAATTTCTAAACATGCCTTTCGGAATGAAAAACGCCCCTGCAACCTTTCAGAGAATGGTGGATCAGATCCTCCGGGGATGTGGTGACTTCGCTTGTGCCTACCTGGATGATATCGCCATCTTCAGCCACACATGGGAGGAACATCTGAATCAAGTAGCTGTTGTTCTTGACCGGATTCTCACAGCAGGCCTAACTATTCGACCTGATAAATGCCAATTGGGGATGGGTGAAGTTTAATATCTAGGGCATCGAGTAGGAGGGGGGAAGTTTCGTCCTGAACCTGCCAAAATCCAGGCTATTAGAGACTGGCCTGTACCCCAAACCAAGAAACAAGTTATGGCTTTTTTGGGCACTGCCAGTTATTACCGAAAATTTGTTTCTCATTTCAGCAGTGTGACCAAGCCTCTTACCGACCTGACCAAGAAAACAATGCCCCGGCTGGTGATCTGGACTCCAGCCTGTGATGAGGCTTTTAACCGGCTGAAGGACGCTCTGGTCTGCGATCCCGTTCTGGCTGCTCCAGACTACAAGCGGAGATTCATTGTGCAGACGGATGCCTCTTCTTATGGACTGGGAGCTGTCCTCAGCCAGGTGAATGCAGCCGGGGAGGAGCACCCCATCGCCTACCTCAGCAGGAAACTACTGGACCGAGAAGTGGCCTATGCAACTGTTGAGAAGGAATGCCTGGCTGTAGTGTGGGCCCTTAGGAAACTAAGGCCATATCTGTATGGACGGGAATTCACTGTGGTTACTGATCACAATCCCCTCACCTGGCTGACCAGAGTCTCTGGGGACAATGGACGCTTACTACGATGGAGCCTGGCTCTGCAGCCCTATAACTTTACCATACAGTATAGAAGGGGCAGCCAACACCAAAATGCAGATGGACTGTCCAGGCAAGAAGAGCCCTGAGTCAGGTCCACCATGTTTACGTGTACTTAACCAGTGACCTGTTGAGGTCACTAGTCCTTACACCAATTGAGGGGGGAAGGGGTTGTAACATTATATCCCCCCAGCCTGTATCATATTGCAATCAGGTTTCAGCCGTAGCTATTGTCCTTTATTTGGGGGGGGTTGCATATATATTGTTCTCCTCTGCAGGGGGCTTGCCTAGTACACAATCTCTGGAGGCTGTGTTTAGGAACCCTTTTCTAGCTACAAGTAGAAAATGTTAAGGGGGTGGATCTAAGGAGGGGTGGGAGATTCAGCCCCATGTTTTAGTTTAGTTATGCTTTGTTGAGTGAAGGGTGAAGCCCTGTGCTAAGGCCAGCTCCTTATCGCCCGTACATGGACGATTGGACTTTGAGGACTTTTGCATTCTCCTTGGCGCCCCCGAACCTATTTCCTTTGTGTGGACTCTAAAGAACCATTTTAATATTGCATGTTTTATGCTCCCTGCCTCATTAAATCTTCTTGGATTGTTCCTTGGCCTGGCGTCCCTTACTGCTCTGTCGCATACCCCGTCACACCTGCATTGCTCAGCTGGATTTTGGCCCATTCTTCCGCACACACTCCTCACATCCTGTATGGAGACACTAGTCGCCTGCATTGCTCAGGTGGATTTTGGCCCATTCTTCTACACACACTCCTCACATCCTGTATGGAGACACTAGTCGCCTGCATTGCTCAGCTGGATTTTGGCCCATTCTTCCGCACACACTCCTCACATCCTGTATGGAGACACTAGTCGCCTGCATTGCTCAGGTGGATTTTGGCCCATTCTTCTACACACACTCCTCACATCCTGTATGGAGACACTAGTCGCCTGCATTGCTCAGGTGGATTTTGGCCCATTCTTCCGCACACACTCCTCACATCCTGTATGGAGACACTAGTCGCCTGCATTGCTCAGGTGGATTTTGGCCCATTCTTCTACACACACTCCTCACATCCTGTATGGAGACACTAGTCGCCTGCATTGCTCAGCTGGATTTTGGCCCATTCTTCCGCACACACTCCTCACATCCTGTATGGAGACACTGGTCACCTGCATTGCTCAGGTGGATTTTGGTCCATTCTTCCACACACACTCCTCACATCCTGTATGGAGACACTAGTCGCCTGCATTGCTCAGGTGGATTTTGGTCCATTCTTCTGCACACACTCCTCACATCCTGTATGGAGACACTAGTCACCTGCATTGCTCAGGTGGATTTTGGCCCATTCTTCCACACACACTCCTCACATCCTGTATGGAGACACTAGTCACCTGCATTGCTCAGGTGGATTTTGGCCCATTCTTCCACACACACTCCTCACATCCTGTATGGAGACAATAGTCGCCTGCATTGCTCAGGTGGATTTTGGTCCATTCTTCTGCACACACTCCTCACATCCTGTATGGAGACACTAGTCGCCTGCATTGCTCAGGTGGATTTTGGCCCATTCTTCCGCACACACTCCTCACATCCTGTATGGAGACACTAGTCACCTGCATTGCCCAGGTGGATTTTGGCCCATTCTTCCGCACACACTCTCCTCACATCCTGTATGGAGACACTAGTCATCTGCATTGCTCAGGTGGATTTTGGCCCATTCTTCCGCACACACTCCTCACATCCTGTATGGAGACACTAGTCGCCTGCATTGCTCAGGTGGATTATGGCCCATTCTTCCGCACACACTCCTCACATCCTGTATGGAGACACTAGTCGCCTGCATTGCTCAGGTGGATTTTGGTCCATTCTTCTGCACACACTCCTCACATCCTGTATGGAGACACTAGTCACCTGCATTGCTCAGGTGGATTATGGCCCATTCTTCCGCACACACTCCTCACATCCTGTATGGAGACACTAATCGCCTGCATTGCTCAGGTGGATTATGGCCCATTCTTCCGCACACACTCCTCACATCCTAGATGGAGACACTAGTCGCCTGCATTGCTCAGGTGGATTTTGGTCCATTCTTCTGCACACACTCCTCACATCCTGTATGGAGACACTGGTCACCTGCATTGCTCAGGTGGATTTTGGCCCATTCTTCCGCACACACTCCTCACATCCTGTATGGAGACACTAGTCCCTGCATTGCTCAGGTGGATTTTGGCCCATTCTTCCGCACACACTCCTCACATCCTGTATGTAGACACTAGTCACCTGCTTTGCTCAGGTGGATTTTGGCCCATTCTTCCGCACACTCTCCTCACATCCTGTATGGAGACACTAGTCGCCTGCATTGCTCAGGTGGATTTTGGCCCATTCTTCCGCACACACTCCTCACATCCTGTATGGAGACACTAGTCGCCTGCATTGCTCAGGTGGATTTTGGCCCATTCTTCTGCACACACTCCTCACATCCTGTATGGAGACACTAGTCGCCTGCATTGCTCAGGCGGATTTTGTCCCATTCTTCCGCGCACACTCCTCACATCCTGTATGGAGACACTAGTCGCCTGTGTGGCGCCCCTGACCTGGTCAGGCACCACAGAGTATTGCACCCATGCGGGAGCAATGCTTCCAGGTAATCTCCAAAGGCCAGGATGAGGTGCACACACAAACATATAGTGACCAGGCCTCCCACATTACCAGAGGGGACCCTTGAGTAGCCAGAAGGAGTTAACTTTCAATTCCCAGCTGGGGGTGTGTTCAGAGGCTGGTTGCTAGGAAGCAGGGCAGAGAGAGAGAGGAAGGAGGGGAGTCTGGAGGAAGAAGTTGAAGTGTGAGGAAGCAGGGCAGAGGAGCTCTAGAGTGTGAGACAGGTCCTGAGGAGTGCAGTAGCTGAAAGCGGGGGAGAAAGGAGTACCGTGGGTCGGCCTGAAAATCATCCAGAGAGAAGGGTGGCTGAGTACGGAGATCCCGGTATCCGAGCACACAAGGGGAACTAGATCCCCAGTACAGGCAGCAGATCATCCAGAGCTGCTTAACCTACAGGTGGGGGGGGTACTTCATGCCCTCACCACGACTACACAGAGCTTGAGCCAAGCAGCAATCACCAGGCCCATAAGGGGACAGGGCCAGAAGTCATCCCACCAAGGCCACGCTGCCGGCAGACGAGCCAGAGAGAGGGGAGCAGGGTGGTAACAGCTTCCCTGGAGGGGTCCTACCACGCTTCAAGCAAAGGATCCTCCTAAAACAGAAAGAGTGCAAGGAAGGCGAGTGGACAGCTACCCTCAGAACGGCCTCCTGGAATTCCTGGTTCAACCTGGTTATCACAGTGTCGCCCGGGCATCTCACCGTGACCTCCAAACAGTGAGTAAACACGTTGAAAGACTTCTTGGACTGTGTTTGAGTCATTCTGCGACCTGTGGTCCCACACACATACACCGGGGCCTGGGGCTTGCCTCACTCTCAGGGGGCTAATATACTGACTGCACCCACCATCAGCCCCAGGCATCCCTTAATCTGCAGTGGCGGTCCCCGCTGACCGCAATACTGAGAGTGGCGTCACGACAATCCTAAAAGAAGGTTCCCTACCTGTGACCAGACTGTTCCATCCACGTGGAGTCCCTGAAGGTACTGCACCGACACATACTAGCGGGGCTTCACAACTTCTGGCGTCACGAACAGGATAAGGACTAGACCTGTTCAGACAGGTGACCGTGTGCCTCAGAGGTCCGACCGCAAAAATTGAACCGCCGCCATATTGCCATCTTCAAAAGCGCGCGCTGCAGCCCGCGCGAGGGAGAAGAGCACCGCCCACGAAGAGGTGTGGCCGCCCCAGAACCCCCACAATTCAGAGAGCGTTCTGACCCCGGAAGTGGAAAGGGAGCGCGAGGATTTCTGAAGAAAAATGGACGCTGCAGGAGGTAATGCCCCTGGTCAGGGCGACGCAGCCCAAGCGATGCCAGCCCCCGTCGCGCTGGACGCAGCAGAGCCTGGTGCCGGTGCCGCGGTCGCAGCCGCGCCGGCTGAAATCTCCCCCATAATGCCAGTTTCCTTGCTGTATGTCCCAGGAGCGCAATGGCTGCCCCAATACGCCGGTAAAATAGACACGCTGACCGGGTTTAAGAAGAAGATCAACACCCTGCTAGACATGCACGCGATGACTGGTAAGCAGAGGGCCGCTGTGGTGCTGGGACAATTGACTGAGGCCGCAGAATTGGAAGCTGAGTCCTGGACCAATGATGACCGGAGCTCTGTTGAGACCATCTTTGCCAAACTAGCAGCTGCTTTTGAACACCGCACCGAGGGGGAGCTGAGGACGGACTTCTATAACTGCCGGCAGAAGCCCCAAGATAGCATAAGAGCCTATGCCCTCAGGCTGCAGGCTGCACTGCGGGCTCTCAAGCTGGTGGACCCTGTCAGTGATCAGGAAGGAAACCGGATGATGAAGGAACAATTCTTGCGGGGCCTGCGTTCTCCTGAGGATGGGAAGCAGATGAAGCTGTGGTCCCTGGAACACCCTGACGTGGACTTTGCCATTCTGAAAGACAGGGCAGTGAAAGCACTCCAACCTCCTGTGGACACAGACCCCGTCACACCAGCATGGCCTGCCAGTTCCACGGCTGCAGGAGCGGAATCCTCCTCGCAGGCCCTGGTAACTGCAAAAGGACTCAACACGCCAGCAGAGACCATAAATACACTATCCTCCCAGGTGCAACAGCTCACTAAGGACGTCGCACAAATCCTGAAAGCAATACAGTTGCCCTCAGAGACCAAAGTCCCTCATCGGATCCTGCTAGCTGACAACCCAGAGGACGTCCCTTGGATGCGGAGGAGAAGAGGTCCCCCAACCCGAGGCAGGAGCAGTGATCGCTATGACTCATCTGGACAACCCATCTGTCGTCGTTGCCAGGAGGCAGGACACTATGCAAGGGCCTGTCCTTTAAACGAGCCAAACCTGGGGCCGGGGGCCAGTCCTCAGGATTAAGAAGATCAGGCCCAAGTCGCTGCTGTGATCAGTACGTGGGTGGACGTCCTGTCCTGTCCATCGTCCTGGACGGGATCCCTACCCCGGCGTTATTGGACACCGGCTCTCAGGTAACCACGATCCCGTATGTCCTGTATCGTAGGTTTTGGTCGGACGACGATCTCCGACCACCGGACCCCTCCCTCACCATCTATGCTGCCAACGGACAACCTATAGACCAGATCGGGGTCAAAGAGGTAACCATAAAGGTGGGAAGGCAGGAAATGAAGGGACAAGGACTGATTGTTGTGGACACTGATATTAGAGAAAGGAACCCGCAAATGATTTTAGGCACTAATGTCATAGAAAATTGCCTAGGGGAAGTGTTGTTGTTGCTTCACCAGATTGCTGAAGGTGCTGAGGGCAGGTCGCAAAGAGCCTTGCAAAAGGAGATCCGAATCATTCTGAGGAAGCAACAGGTAAAACAGACTGGCGGTGAGATTGGTAGTGTACGGGTGATGGATGCAAACCCCATTGTGATACCCCCACGGAGTGAAATGATGATGTGGTGTAGAGCAGCGGTAGGTCTCAGAGGACAAGATTACCAGGCTGTACTAGAGCCCACTCATTCAGACCACTGGCCCACGATTCTGACAGCCAGGGGGGTAGTTGATGTACACAAGGGACGAGTGCCTGTACGAGTGTTGAACTGTGGGGAGGAGGAAGCCAGACTACCAAGGTACGCTACCATAGCCAAACTGTTTACATGCTCAGATGACGCCATAACACCTGTAGGTCCCCTGACACAAGCTGACTCAAAAGAGGGCGAGACCTCCCAAAAGCAGTTAGAGGATTGGTGCCAGAAACTACACGTGGGGACTGACTCTACACCCGACTACCAGAAACATGGGGTTTACAGGGTCGTGCAGGAATACGAGCAGGTCTTTAGTAAGAACCCACTAGACTTTGGTAGGATCAAAGGGGTGCAACATCACATACCCACAGGCAGTCATCCTCCCATTAAGGAAAGACATAGGCCTATTCCACCAGCCCATTACCAGCGCACAAAGGACATGCTGAAGGACATGAAGGAGGCAGGCGTCATAAGGGACAGTTGTAGCCCCTGGGCGGCTCCCCTGGTCCTGGTAAGAAAGAAGGATGGCACGATGAGGATGTGTGTGGATTACAGACGGATAAATCAGATAACACACAAGGATGCCTACCCTTTGCCAAGGATAGAGGAATCCCTTGCTGCCTTGAAAGCCTCTAACTACTTTTCTACCCTAGATCTTACTAGTGGCTACTGGCAAGTATCTGTAGCAGAAGAAGATCGGGAGAAGACGGCCTTCACCACCCCAATGGGCCTCTGTGAGTTCAACAGCATGCCATTTGGACTCTGCAATGCCCCCGGGACCTTCCAGAGGCTTATGGAATGCTGCCTAGGGCACCTCAACTTTGAAACCGTCCTGCTATACCTGGATGATGTCATCGTGTACTCCAAGACCTACGAGGACCACCTGAAACACCTGGCTGAAGTCTTTGAAGCGCTATCCCGATATGGAATGAAGCTGAAACCATCCAAGTGCCATTTACTGAAGCCAAAGGTCCAGTACCTAGGTCACGTGGTCAGTGCAGAAGGAGTAGCACCGGACCCAGAGAAGGTCACAGTCATCCAGGAATGGCCCACACCTACTACCGTCCGGGAGGTACGTCAGTTCCTTGGCTTGGTAGGCTACTACAGAAGGTTCATCAAGGGCTACACGAAAATGGCAGCGCCTTTGCAAGAGCTCCTGGTAGGCCACCCAAAGAAGAGAGGAAAGATCTCCGGCCCGCCATTTCACTGGGGAGAAGCAGAAGAACACTCCTTCAGACAAATGAAAGGGGCCTTGACGGGTGAAGAGATCCTAGCCTACCCTGACTACGGTCTGCCATTCGTACTGTACACAGATGCCAGTAATGTGGGACTGGGAGCAGTGCTTTCACAGGTGCAGGGAGGCAAAGAGCGTGTGATTGCTTACGCCAGCAGGAAGCTCAGGCCTACTGAAAGAAACCCAGAGAATTATAGCTCATTCAAGCTAGAGTTCCTGGCCATGGTATGGGCTATCACAGAGCGGTTCAAGCACTACCTGGCAGCCACCAAATTCACTGTCTTCACGGACAACAACCCCCTGACCCACTTGGATACTGCTAAATTGGGTGCCATGGAGCAGCGTTGGGTAGCCCGACTGGCGAATTATGACTTTACTGTCAAGTATCGAGCTGGCCGCAAGAACGGCAACGCAGATGCTCTGTCCAGGATGCCTCACCTAGCAGACGAGGGTGAAGATGTAGATGATCTTGAAGAGATTGAGCTGCCAGCGTTCCATCGCCATGGAGCAAAACAGTGTCGGCAGTCGCGTGCCAACCGCCAAGAGGTGACCCTGAACCCACTACCTCACTACAACTGGAAGGAGACCCAGGAAAATGATCCAGCGGTAGGCTTGGTAAAGAAACTGATCAGCCAGCCTGGCGCCAGCCTTGACAAAGGAGCCCCACCTGAGGCACAGTACCTATGGAAGGAGAGGGGTCGATTATTCATCTATCAAGACAAACTTTACAGGAGCATCATTGACCCGAGGACGCATGAGAAGGTGTGGCAAGTGATTGTACCACAGAAGGATACGAGGATGGTGCTAGAAGCCTATCACAATGGTGCAGGCCACTTTGGTTGGAAGAAACTGGAGGCCCTACTTAAAGTAAGATTCTACTGGGTGGGCATGAGATCTGCCCTAGAGAAGTGGTGTCGAAACTGCGGGCCCTGCAATCTTAGAAGAAAAGACCAGCACAGCCAGAGAGCACCACTCCAGCCAATCCAAACTAAACGGCCCCTGGAGATCGTGGCCCTGGACCATGTAAAGTTGGCACCCAGCAGACAAGGCTACAACTACGCTCTCACTATGGTTGACCACTACTCCAGATTCCTGGTGGTAGTACCAGTCAAGGACTTGACAGGTCAAACTGCAGCCAAAGCTTTCCAAACACACTTCTGTCGACCACATGGCTATCCAGATCAAGTGCTCACTGACCAAGGACCAGCCTTTGAAGCTGAAGTGTTTAAGGAGTTTTGTAACCTATACGGCTGCCAGAAGATCCGTACTACGCCTTACCATCCCCAGACCAATGGCATGTGTGAGAAGATGAACCACATCATTCTCGACCTTCTGAAGACGCTCCCACTAGAAGAACGAAGTCAGTGGCCGGAAAAACTGCCCGATCTAGTGGACATGTATAACAACATCCCTGTGAGTTCCACGAACTGCACACCGGCATACCTGATGAGGGCCAGACCAGGGAGATTGCCAGTAGATCTGGAAATGGGAGTTGAGACCCCTGAAGACCATCTACAAGGTGCTGATTGGGATTCCAACCGCCAAGCCCAATACAAGAAAGTACAAGAGTGTGTGGAGCGAAGCCTGACTCAGCAGCGTGAGAAACAAGAAAAGGCCTACAATCGAAAAGCACCTGCTGTTCCTTTGATGCCAGGAGATATAGTTCTCAAGAGAAAGAGAAGACGTCATAAACTTGACAATCACTGGGAAGAAGAACCCTATACTGTGTTACCATCGACGCTTAGCAATGAAAAGACATGCCTTATCAGCTGTCGTTTCTAGAGATCGCTTAAAGAAATGTCCTGAACAACTAAGAATCCCTGAAGAAATTCCCAACCCTTTGCCAGTTCAAGAACCAAAAGAAAAGATGATCCATACTGTACTTGGAGATTTTCCAGCAAGTTGGCCTCAATACAATGGAGCAGTAGTTATTCCGGTTATTACATTCCCTCAATCTAGAGAAGTAAGAGACCCAGAAGAACCTGTTCAGAACCTGGAAGAGCCAAATGTAGCTGAAGCAGAAGACCATGCACTGGCATCAATACCTAGCACACCTATTATTCACATTGAGACACATACATCGGGTGGGAGGACACAACCTCAGACAGATGACAGTATAGTACTGCGTAGGTCAACCCGCAGCAACTTTGGTCAGCTCCCATTACGCTATAGAGAAAGTACAGTTTAGTTCAAAGTGACTGTATGAAAGGTAATGTTTAACCTGTTTATAGTTAAGTAACGTTTAAGCGAAATGTGCCCACAAGGACTATTGTGAGACCTCCTTAAAATGTTAGACCACTGGTTATGAACTGGCTTTAACCACAAACTTTGCATTGTAAAAAGTTGCCTTCTTGGTATCAACCACAGAGTCTGCCTGTTGAGGGGCATGGCTCTGCACCAACAAGGGGGCACGCCTGTTTATGGGGCCTGCCCTCCAACACTCGGAAGCGGGTACGCCTGTTTATGGGGCCTACCTTACACCACTCTCCTCAGGAGAGGAAGATTGGAGGAAAGGTCTGGGGAATGTGATGGCCCAGCCCTGGTCACCAAAAGGACCGGCGACCTACCTCCTGGAGGTTTTTGGGTGGGGTTCGGACATGTGGGTGGTTGGTGGCGGAATGGTACCTGGCATGTTTAAATGTAAATAATTGCCCCTGTGTGGGAAAAGTTTGTAATTACCTTTTTCTTTCTCTTGTCTTTGCAGCCCGAGGACGTGCTGATGATAACTAAGGGGGAATGTGGCGCCCCTGACCTGGTCAGGCACCACAGAGTATTGCACCCATGCGGGAGCAATGCTTCCAGGTAATCTCCAAAGGCCAGGATGAGGTGCACACACAAACATATAGTGACCAGGCCTCCCACATTACCAGAGGGGACCCTTGAGTAGCCAGAAGGAGTTAACTTTCAATTCCCAGCTGGGGGTGTGTTCAGAGGCTGGTTGCTAGGAAGCAGGGCAGAGAGAGAGGAAGGAGGGGAGTCTGGAGGAAGAAGTTGAAGTGTGAGGAAGCAGGGCAGAGGAGCTCTAGAGTGTGAGACAGGTCCTGAGGAGTGCAGTAGCTGAAAGCGGGGGAGAAAGGAGTACCGTGGGTCGGCCTGAAAATCATCCAGAGAGAAGGGTGGCTGAGTACGGAGATCCCGGTATCCGAGCACACAAGGGGAACTAGATCCCCAGTACAGGCAGCAGATCATCCAGAGCTGCTTAACCTACAGGTGGGGGGGGTACTTCATGCCCTCACCACGACTACACAGAGCTTGAGCCAAGCAGCAATCACCAGGCCCATAAGGGGACAGGGCCAGAAGCCATCCCACCAAGGCCACGCTGCCGGCAGACGAGCCAGAGAGAGGGGAGCAGGGTGGTAACAGCTTCCCTGGAGGGGTCCTACCACGCTTCAAGCAAAGGATCCTCCTAAAACAGAAAGAGTGCAAGGAAGGCGAGTGGACAGCTACCCTCAGAACGGCCTCCTGGAATTCCTGGTTCAACCTGGTTATCACAGTGTCGCCCGGGCATCTCACCGTGACCTCCAAACAGTGAGTAAACACGTTGAAAGACTTCTTGGACTGTGTTTGAGTCATTCTGCGACCTGTGGTCCCACACACATACACCGGGGCCTGGGGCTTGCCTCACTCTCAGGGGGCTAATATACTGACTGCACCCACCATCAGCCCCAGGCATCCCTTAATCTGCAGTGGCGGTCCCCGCTGACCGCAATACTGAGAGTGGCGTCACGACAATCCTAAAAGAAGGTTCCCTACCTGTGACCAGACTGTTCCATCCACGTGGAGTCCCTGAAGGTACTGCACCGACACATACTAGCGGGGCTTCACACCTGCATTGCTCAGGTGGATTTTGTCCCATTCTTCCGCACACTCTCCTCACATCCTGTATGGAGACACTAGTCGCCTGCATTGCTCAGGTGGATTTTGGCCATTCTTCTGCACACACTCCTCACATCCTGTATGGAGACACTAGTCGCCTGCATTGCTCAGGTGGATTTTGTCCCATTCTTCCGCACACACTCCTCACATCCTGTATGGAGACATTGGTCACCTGCATTGCTCAGGTAGATTTTGGGCCATTCTTCCGCACACACACTCCTCACATCCTGTATGGAGACACTAGTCACCTGCATTGCTCAGGTGGATTTTGGCCCATTCTTCCGCACACACTTCTCACATCCTGTATGGAGACACTAGTCACCTGCATTGCTCAGGTGGATTTTGGCCCATTCTTCCGCACACACTCCTCACATCCTGTATGGAGACACTAGTCGCCTGCATTGCTCAGGTGGATTTTGGCCCATTCTTCCGCACACACTCCTCACATCCTGTATGTAGACACTAGTCACCTGCATTGCTCAGGTGGATTTTGGCCCATTCTTCCGCACACTCTCCTCACATCCTGTATGGAGACACTAGTCGCCTGCATTGCTCAGGTGGATTTTGGCCCATTCTTCCGCACACACTCCTCACATCCTGTATGGAGACACTGGTCGCCTGCATTGCACAGGTGTGATTTTAGGCCATTCTTCCGCACACACTCCTCACATCCTGTATGGAGACACTAGTCACCTGCATTGCTCAGGTGGATTTTGGCCCATTCTTCTACACACACTCCTCACATCCTGTATGGAGACACTAGTCACCTGCATTGCTCAGCTGGATTTTGGCCCATTCTTCCGCACACACTCCTCACATCCTGTATGGAGACACTAGTCGCCTGCATTGCTCAGGTGGATTTTGGCCCATTCTTCTACACACACTCCTCACATCCTGTATGGAGACACTAGTCGCCTGCATTGCTCAGGTGGATTTTGGCCCATTCTTCCGCACACACTCCTCACATCCTGTATGGAGACACTAGTCGCCTGCATTGCTCAGGTGGATTTTGGCCCATTCTTCTACACACACTCCTCACATCCTGTATGGAGACACTAGTCGCCTTCATTGCTCAGCTGGATTTTGGCCCATTCTTCCGCACACACTCCTCACATCCTGTATGGAGACACTGGTCACCTGCATTGCTCAGGTGGATTTTGGTCCATTCTTCCACACACACTCCTCACATCCTGTATGGAGACACTAGTCGCCTGCATTGCTCAGGTGGATTTTGGTCCATTCTTCTGCACACACTCCTCACATCCTGTATGGAGACACTAGTCACCTGCATTGCTCAGGTGGATTTTGGCCCATTCTTCCACACACACTCCTCACATCCTGTATGGAGACACTAGTCACCTGCATTGCTCAGGTGGATTTTGGCCCATTCTTCCACACACACTCCTCACATCCTGTATGGAGACAATAGTCGCCTGCATTGCTCAGGTGGATTTTGGTCCATTCTTCTGCACACACTCCTCACATCCTGTATGGAGACACTAGTCGCCTGCATTGCTCAGGTGGATTTTGGCCCATTCTTCCGCACACACTCCTCACATCCTGTATGGAGACACTAGTCACCTGCATTGCCCAGGTGGATTTTGGCCCATTCTTCCGCACACACTCTCCTCACATCCTGTATGGAGACACTAGTCGCCTGCATTGCTCAGGTGGATATTGGCCCATTCTTCCGCACACACTCTCCTCACATCCTGTATGGAGACACCAGTCACCTGCATTGCTCAGGTGGATTTTGGCCCATTCTTCCGCACACACTCCTCACATCCTGTATGGAGACACTAGTCACCTGCATTGCTCAGGTGGATTTTGGCCCATTCTTCCGCACACACTCCTCACATCCTGTATGGAGACACTAGTCATCTGCATTGCTCAGGTGGATTTTGGCCCATTCTTCCGCACACACTCCTCACATCCTGTATGGAGACACTAGTCGCCTGCATTGCTCAGGTGGATTATGGCCCATTCTTCCGCACACACTCCTCACATCCTGTATGGAGACACTAATCGCCTGCATTGCTCAGGTGGATTATGGCCCATTCTTCCGCACACACTCCTCACATCCTAGATGGAGACACTAGTCGCCTGCATTGCTCAGGTGAATTTTGGTCCATTCTTCTGCACACACTCCTCACATCCTGTATGGAGACACTGATCACCTGCATTGCTCAGGTGGATTTTGGCCCATTCTTCCGCACACACTCCTCACATCCTGTATGGAGACACTAGTCCCTGCATTGCTCAGGTGGATTTTGGCCCATTCTTCCGCACACACTCCTCACATCCTGTATGTAGACACTAGTCACCTGCATTGCTCAGGTGGATTTTGGCCCATTCTTCCGCACACTTTCCTCACATCCTGTATGGAGACACTAGTCGCCTGCATTGCTCAGGTGGATTATGGCCCATTCTTCCGCACACACTCCTCACATCCTAGATGGAGACACTAGTCACCTGCATTGCTCAGGTGAATTTTGGTCCATTCTTCTGCACACACTCCTCACATCCTGTATGGAGACACTGATCACCTGCATTGCTCAGGTGGATTTTGGCCCATTCTTCCGCACACACTCCTCACATCCTGTATGTAGACACTAGTCACCTGCATTGCTCAGGTGGATTTTGGCCCATTCTTCCGCACACTTTCCTCACATCCTGTATGGAGACACTAGTCGCCTGCATTGCTCAGGTGGATTTTGGCCCATTCTTCCGCACACACTCCTCACATCCTGTATGGAGACACTAGTCGCCTGCATTGCTCAGGTGGATTTTGGCCCATTCTTCTGCACACACTCCTCACATCCTGTATGGAGACACTAGTCGCCTGCATTGCTCAGGCGGATTTTGTCCCATTCTTCCGCGCACACTCCTCACATCCTGTATGGAGACACTAGTCGCCTGCATTGCTCAGGTGGATTTTGTCCCATTCTTCCGCACACTCTCCTCACATCCTGTATGGAGACACTAGTCGCCTGCATTTCTCAGGTGGATTTTGGCCATTCTTCTGCACACACTCCTCACATCCTGTATGGAGACACTAGTCGCCTGCATTGCTCAGGTGGATTTTGTCCCATTCTTCCGCACACACTCCTCACATCCTGTATGGAGACATTGGTCACCTGCATTGCTCAGGTAGATTTTGGGCCATTCTTCCGCACACACACTCCTCACATCCTGTATGGAGACACTAGTCACCTGCATTGCTCAGGTGGATTTTGGCCCATTCTTCCGCACACACTTCTCACATCCTGTATGGAGACACTAGTCACCTGCATTGCTCAGGTGGATTTTGGCCCATTCTTCCGCACACACTCCTCACATCCTGTATGGAGACACTAGTCGCCTGCATTGCTCAGGTGGATTTTGGCCCATTCTTCCGCACACACTCCTCACATCCTGTATGTAGACACTAGTCACCTGCATTGCTCAGGTGGATTTTGGCCCATTCTTCCGCACACTCTCCTCACATCCTGTATGGAGACACTAGTCGCCTGCATTGCTCAGGTGGATTTTGGCCCATTCTTCCGCACACACTCCTCACATCCTGTATGGAGACACTGGTCGCCTGCATTGCACAGGTGTGATTTTAGGCCATTCTTCCGCACACACTCCTCACATCCTGTATGGAGACACTAGTCACCTGCATTGCTCAGGTGGATTTTGGCCCATTCTTCCGCACACACTCCTCACTTCCTGTATGGAGACACTAGTCCCTGCATTGCTCAGGTGGATTTTGGTCCATTCTTCCGCACACCCCTCACATCCTGTATGGAGACACTGGTCGCCTGCATTGCTCAGGTGTGATTTTAGCCCATTCTTCCGCACACACTCCTCACATCCTGTATGGAGACACTAATCGCCTGCATTGCTCAGGTGGATTATGGCCCATTCTTCCGCACACACTCCTCACATCCTAGATGGAGACACTAGTCGCCTGCATTGCTCAGGTGGATTTTGGTCCATTCTTCTGCACACACTCCTCACATCCTGTATGGAGACACTGATCACCTGCATTGCTCAGGTGGATTTTGGCCCATTCTTCCGCACACACTCCTCACATCCTGTATGGAGACACTAGTCACCTGCATTGCTCAGGTGGATTTTGGCCCATTCTTCCGCACACTCTCCTCACATCCTGTATGGAGACACTAGTCGCCTGCATTGCTCAGGTGGATTTTGGCCCATTCTTCCGCACACACTCCTCACATCCTGTATGGAGACACTAGTCGCCTGCATTGCTCAGGTGGATTTTGGCCCATTCTTCTGCACACACTCCTCACATCCTGTATGGAGACACTAGTCGCCTGCATTGCTCAGGCGGATTTTGTCCCATTCTTCCGCGCACACTCCTCACATCCTGTATGGAGACACTAGTCGCCTGCATTGCTCAGGTGGATTTTGTCCCATTCTTCCGCACACTCTCCTCACATCCTGTATGGAGACACTAGTCGCCTGCATTGCTCAGGTGGATTTTGGCCATTCTTCTGCACACACTCCTCACATCCTGTATGGAGACACTAGTCGCCTGCATTGCTCAGGTGGATTTTGTCCCATTCTTCCGCACACACTCCTCACATCCTGTATGGAGACATTGGTCACCTGCATTGCTCAGGTAGATTTTGGGCCATTCTTCCGCACACACACTCCTCACATCCTGTATGGAGACACTAGTCACCTGCATTGCTCAGTTGGATTTTGGCCCATTCTTCCGCACACACTTCTCACATCCTGTATGGAGACACTAGTCACCTGCATTGCTCAGGTGGATTTTGGCCCATTCTTCCGCACACACTCCTCACATCCTGTATGGAGACACTAATCGCCTGCATTGCTCAGGTGGATTTTGGCCCATTCTTCCGCACACACTCCTCACATCCTGTATGTAGACACTAGTCACCTGCATTGCTCAGGTGGATTTTGGCCCATTCTTCCGCACACTCTCCTCACATCCTGTATGGAGACACTAGTCGCCTGCATTGCTCAGGTGGATTTTGGCCCATTCTTCCGCACACACTCCTCACATCCTGTATGGAGACACTGGTCGCCTGCATTGCACAGGTGTGATTTTAGGCCATTCTTCCGCACACACTCCTCACATCCTGTATGGAGACACTAGTCACCTGCATTGCTCAGGTGGATTTTGGCCCATTCTTCCGCACACACTCCTCACATCCTGTATGGAGACACTGGTCGCCTGCATTGCTCAGGTGTGATTTTAGCCCATTCTTCCGCACACACTCCTCACATCCTGTATGGAGACACTAGTCGCCTGCATTGCTCAGGTGGATTTTGGCCCATTCTTCCGTACACACTCCTCACATCCTGTATGGAGACACTAGTCGCCTGCATTGCTCAGGTGTGATTTTAGCCCATTCTTCCGCACACACTCCTCACATCCTGTATGGAGACACTGGTCGCCTGCATTGCTCAGGTGTGATTTTAGCCCATTCTTCCGCACACACTCCTCACATCCTGTATGGAGACACTGGTCGCCTGCATTCCTCAGGTGTGATTTTAGCCCATTCTTTCACACACACTCCTCACATCCTGTATGGAGACACTGGTCGCCTGCATTGCTCAGGTGTGATTTTAGCCCATTCTTCCGCACACACTCCTCACATCCTGTATGGAGACACTGGTCGCCTGCATTGCTCAGGTGTGATTTTAGCCCATTCTTCCGCACACACTCCTCACATCCTGTATGGAGACACTGGTCGCCTGCATTGCTCAGGTGGATTTCAGCCCATTCTTCCGCACACACTCCTCACATCCTGTATGGAGACACTGGTCGCCTGCATTGCTCAGGTGGATTTTGGCCCATTCTTCTGCACACACTCCTCACATCCTGTATGGAGACACTAGTCGCCTGCATTGCTCAGGTGGATTTTGGTCCATTCTTCCGCACACACTCCTCACATCCTGTATGGAGACACTAGTCCCTGCATTGCTCAGGTGGATTTTGGCCCATTATTTCACACACTCCTCACATCCTGTATGGAAACACTAGTCGCCTGCATTGCTCAGGTGGATTTTGGCCCATTCTTCCGCACACACTCCTCACATCCTGTATGGAGACACTAGTCGCCTGCATTGCTTAGGTGGATTTTGGCCCATTCTTCCGCACACACTCCTCACATCCTGTATGGAGACACTAGTCGCCTGCATTGCTTAGGTGGATTTTGGCCCATTCTTCCGCACACACTCCTCTCATCCTGTATGGAGACACTAGTTGCCTGTATTGCTCAGGTGTGATTTTAGCCTGTCATTTTAATGACTTATTGAAAGCACTAAAAGTATTATTCATATTTTGTTTTCTACAACATGAAGTGAAATAGAACATTATTTATTGTGACCACATTATAGCACATTACTCCTGATATTATTCATTGTTTAAACACCGATCATTTACATTCTGATACTATATTTAATATGCTGACATAGTAACGTGGTAAATCGTTATGTTCTTCCTGCTCTCGATGATGCCGGTGGGATGACACCTGACAGCCAGCACGACCTTGTCATTCACAGGTTTGCTTCTGGCAACCTGGAATAGAATCCTCTGATTCCAATTAATTACACAAAGATAGAAACATCTCAATAGAAATAATTAATGATAGGCAATATTTACACACGTGAAGGAAATTACATCCACCAGACATAAGGAGGGGGGGATATACAGTATATATATGTATCAGAAACCGTGAAAAATAATGTATTCCATGCTAGAGGTACACAGCACTTCAGCCCAAGGTGAGATAGAAAGATAGAAATAGATAATAGATAGATAGATAGATAGATAGATAATAGAAGGATAGATAATAAATAAATAATAGATAGATAATAGATAGATAATAAATAAATATTAGATAGATAATAGATAATAGATGGAAAAAGATAATAGATAAATAATAGATAGATAATAGATGAAAAAAGATAATAGATAATAGATATAAAATAGATAGATAATAGAAAGATAATAGATAATAGATATATAATAGATAGTTAATAATAGATAATAGATAGATAGATAATTGATAATAGATAGATAATAGATAGATAATGGATAATAGATGGAAAAAGATAATAGATAGATAATAGATAATAAATAATAAATAGATAGATAATAGATAATAGATGATATATAGATAATAGATAATAGATGATATATAGATAATAAATAGATAATAGATAGATAATAGATAATAGATAAATAATAGATAATAGATAGATAATAGATAGATAATAGATAAATAATAGATAGCTAATAGATAAGTAATAGATAGATAATAGATAGATAATAGATAATAGATAGAAAATAGATAGATAATAGATAATAGATATATAATAGATAGATAATAGATAATAGATATATAATAGATAGATAATAATTGATAATAGATAGATAATAGATAGATAATGGATAATAGATGGAAAAAGATAATAGATAGATAATAGATAATAAATAATAAATAGATAGATAATAGATAATAGATGATATATAGATAATAGATGATATATAGATAATAAATAGATGATAGATAATAGATAGATAATAGATAATAGATAAATAATAGATAATAGTTAGATAATAGATAGATAATAGATAATAGATAAATAATAGATAGCTAATAGATAAGTAATAGATAAATAATAGATAGAAAATAGATAGATAATAGATAGATAATAGATAGATAATAGATAATAGATAGATAATAGATAATAGATAATAGATAATAGATAGATAATAGATAGATAATAGATAATAGATAGATAATAGATAGATAATAGATAATAGATAATAGATAGATAATAGAAAAATAATAGATAGATAATAGATAGATAATAGATAGATAATAGATAGATAATAGATAGATAATAGATAGATAATAGATAATAGATAGATAATATATAGATAATAGATAATAGATAGATAATAGATAGATAATATATAGATAATATATTTTGTGATTATTCTCTCTTCTATGATCGGATTTGTCGCTCACAATCTTCCCAGGTTCCTTCCATGTAAATGTTAATCAGACTTTACCGCTGTCAATCGTGATCCTTTCCTGTTGGAAATTATCCGGTGTCGTTGCTGATGAGCGGCGTCGGGTGACGCTTGTCTCTGGAGGCGCTGATTCATTCCCAGACTAATTCACAATAAAATATTTTACTTTAATGGAGCATAACAGCACATCACAGATGATAATGTCTACAGAAAACATGGCGGCGCGGCTTCTCGGCTCAGCACCGGTTTGAAGTCTTCTCTTTTGTTGAGAAAGGTTTCGTGGACCCCGGGGTCCTGTTTAACCTACAGGAAAAATTTGTATTCGGAGAGTTTTTCCGCGGCTGGAATCAAGGCATGTAAAATAAAGCCAATTAAGACATTAACACATCACCTGGAGGGATCTCCTCTTATCACAGATCTTCTGCAGTCAGGACAGGTTCTCTATGGTGGAGATAGATACTTCAAAGCCAAGATGCCTATCTACACAGTGCCAGACCCCATGAGGTGAACCCCGGGGGCTCTGGAGAAAACCACAGAGAAACGTCTGAATAAAAACTCAGAACAGCAACAATGTAACCAGTAATGGCTTTTTCATCAAAATTACTTTGCAGCCATAAATGTGCAGAGAGCGTTATATGGGGCCTAGAAGCAGAGAATTGGTAACAAAGAGCCTCAGCACATGGTGCGCATAACTGGTGATGAAGAAGGCGCTGACGTCACAGACCCGCTATACTCCATCCTCCTCCTGCACAGACCCGCTATACTCCATCCTCCTCCTGCACAGACCCGCTATACTCCATCCTCCTTCTGCACAGACCCGCTATACTCCATCCTCCTCCTTCACAGACCCGCTATACTCCATCCTCCTCCTGCACAGACCCGCTATACTCCATCCTCCTCCTGCGCAGACCCGCTACACTCCATCCTCCTCCTGCACAGACCCGCTATACTCCATCCTCCTCCTGCACAGACCCGCTATACTCCATCCTCCTCCTGCACAGACCCGCTATACTCCATCCTCCTCCTGCGCAGACCCGCTACACTCCATCCTCCTCCTGCACAGACCCGCTATACTCCATCCTCCTTCTGCACAGACCCGCTATACTCCATCCTCCTTCTGCACAGACCCGCTATACTCCATCCTCCTTCTTCACAGACCCACTATACTCCATCCTCCTCCTGCACAGACCCGCTATACTCCATCCTCCTCCTGCACAGACCCGCTATACTCCATCCTCCTCCTGCGCAGACCCGCTACACTCCATCCTCCTCCTGCACAGACCCGCTATACTCCATCCTCCTTCTGCACAGACCCGCTATACTCCATCCTCCTTCTGCACAGACCCGCTATACTGTCACGCTCCCCGGGTCCTCACCCCCGCTCCCCGGCTCACCGGCCACGCTGTCCGCTCCTCAGCCCCCGGATTCCGTCCGTCCCAGGCCCCCTGGTCCCCGATCCCGGCGCCCGACGGCTTCCCAGGACCTGGCCGGCTCCCCTGCGTCCTCCCCTCAGCCTCCTTCCCTGGCTTCTGGCACCCGGGCGGCGCGCATGCGCGTTAGGGCGCGCGCGCGGTCACTGACCCTTTCTTAAAGGGCCAGCGTCCATGAACAGGAAATGAGGTTGAACAGGTACT
This sequence comes from Anomaloglossus baeobatrachus, assembly GCF_048569485.1. Lineage (NCBI taxonomy): Eukaryota > Metazoa > Chordata > Amphibia > Anura > Aromobatidae > Anomaloglossus > Anomaloglossus baeobatrachus. Next base: position 9,031,018 of record NC_134361.1, read on the forward strand.
GGGTATAAAGGGGGTTAGTGTCCAAGGGGGCGGGGCCTGATCTTCGTGTTCCCTGAGCTAGGAGTCAGGTCTCCTGGTGTTTATGTGCCTGTACTCACCTATCTCTCTTTGTAGAGCCGTACCTGCCTCGCCATCCCGTCTGCCGTATCCTGAACCCCGCACACTGTCCGTCTGCCATCTGACAGTCCGTACCATCTCGGATCCCTGCGGTGACCCGTCATCTCGCTCCTGAGGTTCCGGACCCCGCCTGATATCATCTCGGCTTCCGAACCTGAGCTACGTCACCAGGACTACCATCTGTGACACCGTGGTCCCAGGGACTCCTCCGCTGCCTTCACTTGCACGGACTGTTCTGCTGCCCATCAGTGCTTCAGCTGCCGGACTCCCTACCACCATCTTAAGAGTTCGGTCCAGTGGATCCACCTCCTGGGTCGGCCCGACCGCCCGGCCGTGACAGTAAGATCAGGCCATGGATCCCGCTGCAGCACTAGCGGCCTTGCAAGAGGAACTCCGACGTCAGCATGAAGTCCAGACCCGCATGTTGCAATTTATGACCTCCGTGGACACCCGCCTGTACACGTTACAAGCATCAATGACGCCTGCGGCACCCAGGTCCCCAGCTATGCAAGCCATGGCTCCCGCACCAGTGGCAGCCTCTTCAGATGCTTCCCGTCTCCGTTTGGCGTCACCACCTCGTTATGCTGGAGATCCCAAGACCTGCAGGGGCTTCATAAACCAGTGTTCCCTTCATTTCACGCAACTACCACATCTGTTCGCCTCTGACCAAGCCAAGGTCGCCTTTATAATGTCTCATCTGGAGGGCGAGGCGCTGGCATGGATGAACCCCTTGTGGGAGAAGGAGGACCCCATGACCAAGAACCTTCAAGAGTTCCTGCAGGCCTTTCGCAGCACCTTCGACGAGCCGGGACGCGCCTCTGCGTCTGCTTCATCCCTCCTCCGCCTACGTCAAGGAACACTGACGGTGGGTCAATATGCCATCCGTTTCCGTACTTTGGCTTCTGAACTCGGGTGGAATAATGAGGCCCTGACAGCCGCCTTCTGGGAAGGACTCTCGAGTCGCATCAAGGATGAGTTGGCGGGTCGTGACGTGCCCTCCACCCTAGATGCCCTGATTGCCCTAGCCACTCGAGTGGACATTCGTTTCCAGGAACGCTCCAAAGAGCTGTATCGTGAGAGACGTGCAGTACGGCACTCCCCTCCTCCACAGAAGTCCTCTGTGCCTCACTCTTCAACAGCTGGGATTCCTGTCCACGAGCCCATGCAGGTTGACCGAGTACGACAGTCTGACCAACGTAGAGCAGAGCGGCTCGCCAAAGGCCTCTGCTTTTACTGCGGAGAGGGCACACATCTCTTACGCTCCTGTCCGGAAAGGCCGGGAAACTCCAAAGCCTAGGGTTGGTAGGAGAGGCCACCCTAGGTGCTGGGACTCTCTCAGACCCAGTTATGTGGACGGTACAAGTGTCAACAGGAGAGACGCGCTTCACGGCTGAGGCATACCTCGACTCCGGAGCAGCAGGCAATTTTATCCAGCAGGCCACGGTGGACAAGTACCAGCTGCCTGTTACTCCACTCGATAAGCCCCTAATGATTGCCTCGGTGGATGGGAGACCCCTCTCTGATACCATCTCCTGGATCACCAAGCCGGTGGAATTGCGTATAGGTGCTCTGCACACCGAGAACATCGCTCTCTACGTCCTTCCACACATGTCCCATCAAATCCTGCTGGGACTTCCTTGGTTGCGGACACACGAACCATCAGTCAGCTGGGGTACTGGCGAAATCACTCGTTGGGGCTCTGCCTGTCATGAGAGATGTCTAAAGTCCCTACAACCAATCCGACGTCCCCCGGCTCCAGAGAACCTACCGGAACTGCCCTCGGCCTATTGGTCCTTCGCGGACGTTTTTGACAAGAAGGAGTCTGAGGTACTTCCGCCACACCGTCCCTACGATTGCGCCATCGACCTGCTCCCAGGAACAACACCACCTCGAGGACGGATATATCCGTTGTCTCCAGCGGAAACCAGGGCCATGTCCACATACATCACGGAAAGCCTGGCAAAGGGATTCATCCGGAGATCCTCCTCTCCTGCGGGAGCAGGCTTCTTCTTCGTTAAGAAGAAAGAGGGTGACCTACGCCCATGCATTGACTACCGGGGCTTGAATCAGATCACCATAAAAAACAAGTACCCCTTACCACTCATCCCCGAATTGTTCGACCGGCTCAGAGGAGCCCGTGTGTTCACCAAACTGGATCTTCGGGGTGCCTACAACCTAGTTCGTATCCGCTCTGGGGACGAATGGAAGACCGCATTTAATACTCGCGACGGGCACTACGAATACTGCGTGATGCCCTTCGGTCTGTGTAACGCTCCTGCCGTATTCCAAGAACTGGTGAACGACATATTCCGGGACCTCCTCTACCTCTGTGTAGTAGTTTATCTGGATGACATCCTTGTCTTCTCTCCGGACCTCCAGACCCACAGAGAGAACGTAAAGCTGGTCCTACAAAGACTGAGAGAGAATCGTCTCTACGCCAAATATGAGAAGTGCGTCTTTGAGCAGTCTTCTCTCCCTTTCCTGGGATACATCATCTCGGGTACTGGGTTGCAGATGGATCCAAAGAAGGTCTCCTCCATACTCAACTGGCCTCCTCCTTCGGGACTGAAGGCAATCCAACGGTTCCTGGGATTCGCCAACTACTACCGCCAGTTTATCCCGCACTTCTCCGCCCTGACTGCCCCTCTCTCCGCTTTGACCAAAAAGGAGGCTAAACCAAAGGACTGGTCACCTGCGGCCGACGCCGCGTTTTGCTCTTTGAAGCGAGCTTTCGCCTCCTCTCCTGTACTCCACCGACCGGAGTTAAACCGCCAGTTCACCTTGGAGGTGGATGCCTCCTCCTCAGGAGCCGGAGCAGTGCTCATGCAAAAATCCTCCTCCGGGAAGATGGTGACTTGCGGTTTCTTTTCTAAGAGCTTCTCAGCACCAGAACGGAATTACACCATCGGTGACCGAGAATTATTGGCGGTCAAACTAGCTCTGGAGGAGTGGCGCTACCTCCTGGAAGGAGCAGTGTACCCTGTGATTATCTACACGGACCACAAGAACCTGGAATACCTGCGGTCCGCTCAGCGACTGAACCCGCGGCAAGCCAGGTGGTCCTTATTCTTTGCCAGGTTTGACTTCCAGCTCCACTTCCGACCCGCGGACAAGAATGTACGCGCCGATGCCTTGTCTAGGTCCCTCATGTCCATGGAGCAGGAGGAAGAGACTACCCAACCTATCATCCCTCCTAGCAAGATTGTTCCGGTGGCTCCCGTCACTCTGGCCCAAATACCACCCGGGAAGACCTATGTCTCGGAGACCGACAGGCAAAAAGTGTTACACTGGGGTCATGCCTCAAAAACAGCCGGCCATGCAGGCCAGAAGAGAACATGGGGTGCGATTGTACGCCATTACTGGTGGCCATCCCTTCGCACTGACGTCGCCGCCTTTGTCTCTGCCTGCTCCTCTTGTGCCAGGAACAAGACGCCCAAACACCTGCCCTATGGCCGTCTTCTGCCTCTACCGATACCCTCAGTTCCCTGGCAACACATTGCGATGGACTTTATTACGGACTTGCCATTATCCTCTGGACACACAGTCATATGGGTCGTGGTGGACCGGTTCTCCAAAATGGCCCACTTCATCCCCATGGCTGGACTGCCCTCTGCTCAGGAACTCGCGGAAGCCTATATCCATCACATCTTCCGCTTGCATGGCTTTCCATCCCACATCGTGTCCGACAGAGGAACTCAGTTCACCTCCCGCTTCTGGAGGGCGCTCTGCAAACACCTGGGAGTAACTCTGGACTTTTCTTCTGCATACCACCCTCAGTCTAATGGCCAAGTGGAGAGGGTCAATCAAATCTTGACATCCTTCTTACGTCACTATGTCAACACCCATCACGACGACTGGTCCACGCTTCTGCCTTGGGCTGAGTTCTCACATAACCACCACATCAGTGAGTCGTCCTCCAAATCTCCCTTCCATGTCGTTTACGGACTTCAGCCCTCCGTTCCATTGCCTGTATCCCCTTCTTCGGATGTCCCTGCGGCTGATACTGTAGCCCGTGACTTTGCAACAATTTGGGACTCTGTCAAGGCGTCCCTTGGACGCGCTTCCCAGCGGATGAAGAAACACGCTGACAAAAGGCGTCTAGACCCTCCGTGTTTCTCTCCTGGAGACCTCGTCTGGCTTGCTTCCCAGTACGTCCGCCTGAAGATACCATCATACAAGCTGGGTCCTCGCTACATTGGGCCGTTTAAAGTCCTCAGCAAGATCAATGAGGTTTCCTACAAGCTACAGCTCCCGGCCACGATGAGGATACCCAACTCATTCCACGTCTCCCTGCTCAAGCCGGTTGTCCTTGGTCCCTTCTCCAATGCTGCCAGTCCGGCCCCTCCACCTATTGCCGATGACGACATCTATGCGGTAAGGGATATCGTGGCCATGAAGACCGTACGAGGTCGGCAGTTCTTCCTGGTGGACTGGGAGGGGTATGGTCCTGAGGATAGGTCTTGGGAGCCCAGGGAGAACGTGGGCACTCCTCTTATCCGTGCCTTCATGTCCCGGTTGCGGGGTGGGGGGCGTGGGGGGGGGGGTACTGTCACGCTCCCCGGGTCCTCACCCCCGCTCCCCGGCTCACCTGCCACGCTGTCCGCTCCTCAGCCCCCGGATTCCGTCCGTCCCAGGCCCCCTGGTCCCCGATCCCGGCGCCCGACGGCTTCCCAGGACCTGGCCGGCTCCCCTGCGTCCTCCCCTCAGCCTCCTTCCCTGGCTTCTGGCACCCGGGCGGCGCGCATGCGCGTTAGGGCGCGCGCGCGGTCACTGACCCTTTCTTAAAGGGCCAGCGTCCATGAACAGGAAATGAGGTTGAACAGGTACTGGGTATAAAGGGGGTTAGTGTCCAAGGGGGCGGGGCCTGATCTTCGTGTTCCCTGAGCTAGGAGTCAGGTCTCCTGGTGTTTATGTGCCTGTACTCACCTATCTCTCTTTGTAGAGCCGTACCTGCCTCGCCATCCCGTCTGCCGTATCCTGAACCCCGCACACTGTCCGTCTGCCATCTGACAGTCCGTACCATCTCGGATCCCTGCGGTGACCCGTCATCTCGCTCCTGAGGTTCCGGACCCCGCCTGATATCATCTCGGCTTCCGAACCTGAGCTACGTCACCAGGACTACCATCTGTGACACCGTGGTCCCAGGGACTCCTCCGCTGCCTTCACTTGCACGGACTGTTCTGCTGCCCATCAGTGCTTCAGCTGCCGGACTCCCTACCACCATCTTAAGAGTTCGGTCCAGTGGATCCACCTCCTGGGTCGGCCCGACCGCCCGGCCGTGACATATACTCCATCCTCCTTCTTCACAGACCCACTATACTCCATCCTCCTCCTGCACAGACCCGCTATATTCCATCCTCCTCCTGCACAGACCCGCTATACTCCATCCTCCTCCTGCACAGACCCGCTATACTCTATCCTCCTCCTGCACAGACCCGCTATACTCCATCCTCCTCCTTCACAGACCCGCTATACTCCATCCTCCTCCTTCACAGACCCGCTATACTTCATCCTCCTCCTGCACAGACCCGCTATACTCCATCCTCCTCCTTCACAGACCCGCTATACTCCATCCTCCTTCTGCACAGACCCGCTATACTCCATCCTCCTCCTGCACAGACCCGCTATATTCCATCCTCCTCCTGCACAGACCCACTATACTCCATCCTCCTCCTGCACAGACCCGCTATACTCCATCCTCCTCCTTCACAGACCCGCTATATTCCATCCTCCTCCTGCACAGACCCGCTATACTCCATCCTCCTCCTTCACAGACCCGCTATACTCCATCCTCCTTCTGCACAGACCCGCTATACTCCATCCTCCTCCTGCACAGACCCGCTATATTCCATCCTCCTCCTGCACAGAGCCGCTATACTCCATCCTCCTCCTGCACAGACCCGCTATACTCTATCCTCCTCCTGCACAGACCCGCTATACTCCATCCTCCTCCTTCACAGACCCGCTATACTCCATCCTCCTCCTTCACAGACCCGCTATACTCCATCCTCTTCCTGCACAGACCCGCTATACTCCATCCTCCATCTTCACAGACCCGCTATACTCCATTCTCCTCCTGCACAGACCCGCTATACTCCATCCTCCTGCACAGACCCGCTATACTCCATCCTTCTTCACAGACCCGCTATACTCCATCCTTCTTCACAGACCCGCTATACTCCATCCTCCATCTTCACAGACCCGCTATACTCCATCCTCCTTTTTCACAGACCCACTATACTCCATCCTTCTTCTTCACAGACCCGCTATACTCCATCCTCCTCCTGCACAGACCCGCTATACTCCATCCTCCTGCACAGACCCACTATACTCCATCCTCCTTCTTCACAGACCCGCTATACTCCATTCTCCTCCTACACAGACCCTCTATACTCCATCCTCCTCCTGCACAGACCCGCTATACTCCATCCTCCTCCTGCACAGACCCGCTATACTCCATCCTCCATCTTCACAGACCCGCTTTACTCCATCCTCCTTCTTCACAGACCCGCTATACTCCATCCTCCTTCTTCACAGACCCGCTATACTCCATCCTCCTTCTTCACAGACCCACTATACTCCATTCTTCTTCACAGACCCGCTATACTCCATCCTCCTTCACTGACCCACTATACTCCATCCTCCTTCTTCACAGACCCGCTATACTCCATCCTCCTTCTTCACAGACCCACTATACTCCATCCTCCTTCTTCACAGACCTGCTATACTCCATCCTTCTTCTTCCCAGACCCACTATACTCCATCATCCTTCACTGACCCGCTGTACTCCATCCTCCTTCTTCACAGACCCGCTAAACTCCATCCTCCTTCTTCACAGACCCGCTATACTCCATCCTTCTTCACAGACCCGCTATACTCCATCCTTCTTCTTCACAGACCCGCTATACTCCACTCTCCTTCTTCACAGACCCACTTTACTCCATCCTCCTTCTTCACAGACCCACTATACTCCATCCTACTTCTTCACAGACCCGCTATACTCCATCCTCCTTCTTCACAGACCCACTATACTCCATCCTTCTTCTTCACAGACCCGCTATACTCCATCCTTCTTCACAGACCCGCTATACTCCATCCTCCTTCTTCACAGACCCACTATACTCCATCCTTCTTCTTCACAGACCCGCTATACTCCATCCTCCTTCTTCACAGACCCACTATACTCCATCCTTCTTCTTCACAGACCCACTATACTCCATCCTCCTTCTTCACAGACCCACTATACTCCATCCTCCTCCTGCACAGACCCGCTATACTCCATCCTCCTTCTTCACAGACCCGCTATACTCCATCCTCCTTCTTCAGACACACTATACTCCATCCTCCTTCTTCACAGACCCGCTACACTCCATCCTCCTTCCCAGACCCGCTATACTCCATCCTCCTTCTTCACAGACCCGCTATACTCCATCCTCCTTCTTCACAGACCCACTATACTCCATCCTCCTTCTTCACAGACCCACTATACTTCATCCTTCTTCTTCACAGACCCGCTATACTCCATCCTCCTTCTTCACAGACCCACTATACTTCATCCTTCTTCTTCACAGACCCACTATACTTCATCCTCCTTCTTCACAGACCCACTATACTCCATCCTCCTCCTGCACAGACCCGCTATACTCCATCCTCCTTCTTCACAGACCCGCTATACTCCATCCTCCTTCTTCACAGACACGCTATACTCCATCCTCCTTCTTCACAGACACGCTATACTCCATCCTCCTTCTTCACAGACCCGCTACACTCCATCCTCCTTCCCAGCCCCGCTATACTCCATCCTCCTTCTTCACAGACCCATTATACTCCATCCTCCTTCTTCACAGACCCACTATACTCCATCCTCCTTCTTCACAGACCCACGATACTCCATCCTCCTTCTTCACAGACCCACTATACTCCATCCTCCTCCTGCACAGACCCGCTATACTCCATCCTCCTTCTTCACAGACCCGCTATACTCCATCCTCCTTCTTCACAGACACGCTATATTCCATCCTCCTTCTTCACAGACCCGCTACACTCCATCCTCCTTCTTCACAGACCCGCTATACTCCATCCTCCTTCTTCACAGACCCGCTATACTCCATCCTCCTTCTTCACAGACCCGCTACACTCCATCCTCCTTCCCAGCCCCGCTATACTCCATCCTCCTTCTTCACAGACCCGCTATACTCCATCCTCCTTCTTCACAGACCCACTATACTCCATCCTCCTTCTTCACAGACCCACTATACTCCATCCTCCTTCTTCACAGACCCACTATACTCCATCCTCTTCCTGCACAGACCCGCTATACTCCATCCTCCTCCTGCACAGACCCGCTATACTCCATCCTCCTTCTTCACAGACCCGCTATACTCCATCCTCCTTCTTCACAGACACGCTATAATCCATCCTCCTTCTTCACAGACCCGCTACACTCCATCCTCCTTCCCAGACCCGCTACACTACATCCTCCTTCCCAGCCCCGCTATACTCCATCCTCCTTCTTCACAGACCCGCTATACTCCATCCTCCTTCTTCACAGACCCACTATACTCCATCCTCCTTCTTCACAGACCCACTATACTCTATCCTCCTTCTTCACAGACCGACGAAATACTCCATCCTCCTCCTGCACAGACCCGCTATACTCCATCCTCCTTCTTCACAGACCCGCTATACTCCATCCTCCTTCTTCACAGACACGCTATACTCCATCCTCCTTCTTCACAGACCCGCTATACTCCATCCTCCTTCTTCACAGACCCGCTACACTCCATCCTCCTTCCCAGACCCGCTACACTACATCCTCCTTCCCAGCCCCGCTATACTCCATCCTCCTTCTTCACAGACCCGCTATACTCCATCCTCCTTCTTCACAGACACGCTATACTCCATCCTCCTTCTTCACAGACCCGCTATACTCCATCCTCCTTCTTCACAGACCCGCTACACTCCATCCTCCTTCCCAGACCCGCTATACTCCATCCTCCTCCTTCTTCACAGATCCGCCATACTCTATACTCTACGCTTGTTATGGATACATTATACGGGCGGGGTGTAGTCTATGAACCACATATAATTAACACTGTCTACTCTTTCGGCAAAATAAAGCAGAGCTCTCTGGGCTTGAGGGACCCTTGTAGATATTGGTAATCATTTTCCAAACTTTTCAGGGAAACACAAATATTGGGGCCCTGTGAATCGAAAGCCACCAGAGATGTAGGGTGGACGCTACTCAGGTGAAACATGTAAGAAAACAGGACACGCCGGGCTTGGGAAGATTTCATAAAAAATATGGCAGCACCAACTATAGGGTCTATGTAAATCTTCAGCCATTTCTGCTGTAGTTCCCCAGAGGTGGGCACTGTCAAAGTGATTTATACGTATTAGCAGTAGCTTCCATAGTTTACATGACGTATGCAGTGTATATGGGAACACCAGGGCCTGTTACTGGGCACAATAGTCTGGTGGGCGGAGTCTTAGCACATAACTGCCATAACCTCAGGAGGCCTTGTTACCAGGCAGAATAGCCTGGTGGGCGGAGTCTTAGTACATAACTGCTGTTACCTCAGGAGGCCTTGTTACCGGGCAGAATAGCCTGGTGGGCGGAGTCTTAGTACATAACTGCTGTTACCTCAGGAGGCCTTGTTACCGGGCAGAATAGCCTGGTGGGCGGAGTCTTAGTACATAACTGCCGTTACCTCAGGAGGCCTTGTTACCGGGCAGAATAGCCTGGTGGGCGGAGTCTTAGTACATAACTGCTGTTACCTCAGGAGGCCTTGTTACCGGGCAGAATAGCCTGGTGGGCGGAGTCTTAGTACATAACTGCTGTTACCTCAGGAGGCCTTGTTACCGGGCAGAATAGCCTGGTGGGCGGAGTCTTAGTACATAACTGCCGTTACCTCAGGAGGCCTTGTTACCGGGTAGAATAGCCTGGTGGGCGGAGTCTTAGTACATAACTGCCGTTACCTCAGGAGGCCTTGTTACCGGGCAGAATAGCCTGGTGGGCGGAGTCTTAGTACATAACTGCCGTTACCTCAGGAGGCCTTGTTACTGGGCAGAATAGCCTGGTGGGCGGAGTCTTAGTACATACGGTAACTGCCGTTTCCTCAGGAGGCCTTGTTACCGGGCAGAATAGCCTGGTGGGGTTGTGCTTCCTCGTGTGGTGCACGGCAGGGGTTGTGCTCCCTCGTGTGGTGAACTGCAGGGGTTGTGCTCCCTCGTGTGGTGAACTGCAGGGGTTGTGCTCCCTCGTGTGGTGCACTGCAGGGGTTGTGCTCCCTCGTGTGGTGCACGGCAGGGGTTGTGCTCCCTCGTGTGGTGCACGGCAGGGGTTGTGCTCCCTCGTGTGGTACACGGCAGGGGTTGTGCTCCCTCGTGTGGTGCACGGCAGGGGTTGTGTTCCCTCGTGTGGTGCACGGCAGGGGTTGTGCTCCCTCGTGTGGTGCACGGCAGGGGTTGTGCTCCCTCGTGTGGTGCACTGCAGGGGTTGTGCTCCCTCGTGTGGTGCACTGCAGGGGTTGTGCTCCCTCGTGTGGTGCACGGCAGGGGTTGTGCTCCCTCGTGTGGTGCACGGCAGGGGTTGTGCTCCCTCGTGTGGTGCACGGCAGGGGTTGTGTTCCCTCGTGTGGTGAACTGCAGGGTTTGTGCTTCCTCTTGTGGTGCACTGCAGGGGTTGTGTTCCCTCGTGTGGTGAACTGCAGGGTTTGTGCTTCCTCTTGTGGTGCACTGCAGGGGTTGTGTTCCCTCGTGTGGTGAACTGCAGGGTTTGTGCTTCCTCTTGTGGTGCACTGCAGGGGTTGTGTTCCCTCGTGTGGTGAACTGCAGGGTTTGTGCTCCCTCGTGTGGTGCACGGCAGGGGTTGTGCTCCCTCGTGTGGTGAACTGCAGGGGTTGTGCTCCCTCGTGTGGTGCACTGCAGGGGTTGTGCTCCCTCGTGTGGTGCACGGCAGGGGTTGTGCTCCCTCGTGTGGTGCACGGCAGGGGTTGTGCTCCCTCGTGTGGTACACGGCAGGGGTTGTGCTCCCTCGTGTGGTGCACGGCAGGGGTTGTGTTCCCTCGTGTGGTGCACGGCAGGGGTTGTGCTCCCTCGTGTGGTGCACTGCAGGGGTTGTGCTCCCTCGTGTGGTGCACTGCAGGGGTTGTGCTCCCTCGTGTGGTGCACGGCAGGGGTTGTGCTCCCTCGTGTGGTGAACTGCAGGGGTTGTGCTCCCTCGTGTGGTGCACTACAGGGGTTGTGCTCCCTCGTGTGGTGCACGGCAGGGGTTGTGCTCCCTCGGGTGGTGCACGGCAGGGGTTGTGCTCCCTCGTGTGGTGCACAGCAGGGGTTGTGCTCCCTCGTGTGGTGCACTGCAGGGGTTGTGCTCCCTCGTGTGGTGCACGGCAGGGGTTGTGCTCCCTCGTGTGGTGCACGGCAGGGGTTGTGTTCCCTCGTGTGGTGCACGGCAGGGGTTGTGCTCCCTCGTGTGGTGCACGGCAGGGGTTGTGCTCCCTCGTGTGGTGCACGGCAGGGATTGTGCTCCCTCGTGTGGTGCACGGCAGGGGTTGTGCTCCCTTGTGTGGTGCACTGCAGGGGTTGTGTTCCCTCGTGTGGTGCACTGCAGGGGTTGTGCTCCCTCGTGTGGTGCACTACAGGGGTTGTGCTCCCTCGTGTGGTGCACGGCAGGGATTGTGCTCCCTCGGGTGGTGCACAGCAGGGGTTGTGCTCCCTCGTGTGGTGCACAGCAGGGGTTGTGCTCCCTCGTGTGGTGCACGGCAGGGGTTGTGTTCCCTCGTGTGGTGCACGGCAGGGGTTGTGCTCCCTCGTGTGGTGCATTGCAGGGATTGTGCTCCCTCGTGTGGTGCACGTCAGGGGTTGTTCTCCCTCGTGTGGTTCTCGACAGGGGTTGTGCTCCCTCGTGTGATGCACGGCAGGGATTGTACTCCCTCGTGTGGTGCATGGCAGGGTTTGTGCTCCCTCGTGTGATGCACGGCAGGGATTGTTCTCCCTCGTGTGGTGCATGGCAGGGTTTGTGCTCCCTCGTGTGATGCACGGCAGGGATTGTTCTCCCTCGTGTGGTGCATGGCAGGGTTTGTGCTCCCTCGTGTGATGCACGGCAGGGATTGTACTCCCTCGTGTGGTGCATGGCAGGGTTTGTGCTCCCTCGTGTGGTTCTCGACACGGGTTGTGCTCCCTCGTGTGGTGCACGGCAGGGATTGTACTCCCTCGTGTGGTGCACGTCAGGGGTTGTTCTCCCTCGTGTGGTTCTCGACAGGGGTTGTACTCCCTCGTGTGGTGCACGGCAGGGATTGTACTCCCTCGTGTGGTGCACGGCAGGGATTGTACTCCCTCGTGTGGTGCATGGCAGGGGTTGTGCTCCCTCGTGTGGTGCACGTCAGGGGTTGTGCTCCCTCGTGTGGTGCACGGCAGGGATTGTACTCCCTCGTGTGGTGCATGGCAGGGGTTGTGCTCCCTCGTGTGGTGCACGTCAGGGGTTGTTCTCCCTCGTGTGGTTCTCGACAGGGGTTGTGCTCCCTCGTGTGGTGCTCGACAGGGATTGTGCTCCTGGCGGCCTGTAGTTCAGCTCTCGGTGGCCGAGCTTACTGTCACAGTGGGTCCCCTCAGGATCGCACACACACAAAGTCCCCCAATAGAAAGAGAATATAACAGCGGGATGTAGTTTGCACAGTGGCTGCCCCTTCAGGTAGAATCTGATGGTGGTGATAGTTGTTTGTGCAGTTAATCTTCAATCATGAAAGAGAGACGTGCACCCTGGACATGAACAGTCTCTTTACTGGTGATAACAAGATGGAGAACTGTTACAGGTAGAGACACTGCAGCCGCTCGGTGTTTTCCACACTTACAGGTGAAGATTGACCCCACACCGGAGCGGCAGAGTCTGAGGGGAGACTTGTCATATTAGATCAGTCACTGTCTCTCCGGTGACTCTCACTCAGGTCTCCTTATTTTGGGCTGAGTTGTTCTTCACCTCTGAGGTAACTTTTCCTTTTAGTGATGGAGGACGTCACCTTCTATTCCCCTCACATTGGAGGACATCACCTCCTCTATTTCCTCTCACAATGGAGGACGTCACCTTCTCTATTTCCTCTCACAATGGAGGACGTCACCTCCTCTATTTCCCCTCACAATGGAGGACGTCAGCTCCTCTATTTCCTCTCACAATGGAGGACGTCACCTCCTCTATTTCCTCTCACAATGGAGGACGTCACCTCCTCTATTTCCCCTCACAATGGAGGACGTCACCTCCTCTATTTCCTCTCACAATGGAGGACGTCACCTCCTCTATTTCCCCTCACAATGGAGGACGTCACCTCCTCTATTTCCTCTTACAATGGAGGACGTCACCTCCTCTATTTCCTCTCACAATGGAGGACGTCACCCCCTCTATTTCCTCTCACAATGGAGGACGTCACCTCCTCTATTTCCTCTCACAATGGAGGACGTCACCTCCTCTATTTCCCCTCACAATGGAGGACGTCACCTCCTCTATTTCCTCTCACAATGGAGGACGTCACCTCCTCTATTTCCTCTCACAATGGAGGACGTCACCTCCTCTATTTCCTCTCACAATGGAGGACGTCACCCCCTCTATTTCCTCTCACAATGGAGGACGTCACCTCCTCTATTTCCTCTCACAATGCAGGACGTTTCCTCCTCTATTTCCTCTCACAATGGAGGACGTCACCTCCTCTATTTCCTCTCACAATGGAGGACGTCACCTCCTCTATTTCCTCTCACAATGGAGGACATCACCGCCTCTATTTCCTCTCACAATGGAGGACATCACCTCCTCTATTTCCTCTCACAATGGAGGACGTCACCTTCTCTATTTCATCTCACAATGGAGGACGTCACCTCCTCTATTTCCTCTCACAATGGAGGACATCACCTCCTCTATTTCCTCTCACAATGGAGGACGTCACCTCCTCTATTTCCTCTCACAATGGAGGACGTCACCTCCTCTATTTCCTCTTACAATGGAGGATGTCACCTCCTCTATTTCCTCTCACAATGGAGGACGTCACCTCCTCTATTTCCTCTCACAATGGAGGGCGTCACCTCCTCTATTTCCTGTCACAATGGAGGACGTCACCTTCTCTATTTCCTCTCACAATGGAGGATGTCACCTCCTGTATTTCCTCTCACAATGGAGGGCGTCACCTCCTCTATTTCCTGTCACAATGGAGGACGTCACCTCCTGTATTTCCTCTCACAATGGAGGGCGTCACCTCCTCTATTTCCTCTCACAATGGAGGACGTCACCTCCTCTATTTCCTCTCACAATGGAGGACGTCACCTCCTCTATTTCCTCTCACAATGGAGGACATCACCTCCTCTATTTCCTCTCACAATGGAGGACGTCACCTTCTCTATTTCCTCTCACAATGGAGGACGTCACCTCCTCTATTTCCTCTCACAATGGAGGACATCACCTCCTCTATTTCCCTTCACAATGGAGGACGTCACCTCCTCTATTTCCTCTCACAATGGAGGACGTCACCTCCTCTATTTCCCCTCACAATGGAGGACGTCACCTCCTCTATTTCATCTCACAATGGAGGACGTCACCTTCTATTCCCCTCACATTGGAGGACATCACCTCCTCTATTTCCTCTCACAATGGAGGACGTCACCTTCTATTCCCCTCACAATGGAGGACGTCACCTCCTCTATTTCCTCTCACAATGGAGGATGTCACCTCCTCTATTTCCTCTCACAATGGAGGAGGTCACCTCCTCTATTTCCTCTCACAATGGAGGACGTCACCTCCTCTATTTCCTCTCACAATGGAGGACGTCACCTTCTCTATTTCCTCTCACAATGGAGGACGTCACCTCCTCTATTTCCTCTCACAATGGAGGACATCACCTCCTCTATTTCTTCTCACAATGCAGGACGCCACCTTCTATTCCCATCACAATGGAGGATGTCACCTCCTCTATTTCCTCTCACAATGGAGGACGTCACCCCCTCTATTTCCTCTCACAATGGAGGACGTCACCTCCTCTATTTCCTCTCACAATGGAGGACGTCACCTCCTCTATTTCCTCTCACAATGGAGGACGTCACCTCCTCTATTTCCTCTCACAATGGAGGACGTCACCTCCTCTATTTCCTCTCACAATGGAGGATGTGACCTCCTCTATTTCCTCTCACAATGGAGGACGTCACCTCCTCTATTTCCTCTCACAATGGAGGACGTCACCTCCTCTATTTCCTCTCACAATGGAGGACGTCACCTCCTCTATTTTCTCTCAGCTGCCGTCTCCCAACTGCCTCTATCCTTCACTGTGTAGCCGGAGTTAGCTCCTCCCTCTCGCATGTGACTCATACAGCTGCAATCATTGGCTGACTGTACAGGGGAGGTTTAACCCTCTGAGTGCTGCCTGTCTGCAGGTGTTCACCGTACGCTGCAGTACACACTATACATAGAATATTGCAGCGTGTGTGTGAAGCACTCGCTATACTTCTGGTGTCCGGTGGAGATGGCCACTTTGTGGACACCACGCTGCCTCCGTGGCTCTTGGGTTCATCCTCAATCAGAGCTGCTTCCAGTGGCTGGAGCACAGATCAGCTCCGGCTGTGGATGATCGAGGGTCGGACCGTGATCCAGGGAGTCCAGTTGGGATCCAGTTAGGGATCTAGCTTTGTACTGATGCAGACGCCAGGTTCTGATCTCTGTAAGCCGGATACAATCCTGACATTAACCGTTACAAAGTCTCTGAGTAAATCTCCGGAGCGGATTGTAAGAAGCCCCGAAACATTTCCAGCCGTAATTGTATCACATCAGTAATTGTTCTCTCATTAAACCATTTTATTTTTCTTTCTTCCTAAACTTTTACATGCGCCCCTCTAATCTTACAGGAGAGACGGCGCTGCAGACAATCACATCATTGCTTCTATTTGATGGCTGAAGAGCTCTGAGCCCAGATCTGGGATTGAAGCTTTGACTTTTTAGCCCAGGGACCCGCCTAAAGGGAAATCTGAGCGTCCCTTTTGCTTAGGAACTATTTAAACTCTTGGAAATGGCAATTGCTCTCTGTTTTCACCTGAGGGTTTTCAATTAGACAGCTCTTTAAATTAGTACCTACACAAGTCACATTCATTCATGCGGATCATCAGGACGGGCGAAGCTGCGGTGTCTGATCAGGTTGTGTCAAGACAAAGAGAAAATACAAGAAAAGACCAGGATTTCATAAATATAGAAAAGTGACCTTCTGAGATCGAAGGCTGTCTGGGTCTTTGGAGGCCGTGGGTTAGAATATGGGTCACAGCAGAGGTCGGATGACCATTGGGATCCACGACCAGAAAAGACCCGGCCATTGCATAAGGCTATGTTCACATTTATGTTGTAACTTCTGTTCATAGTGCAAATCACATTAGACTTCACTGGCGCTCAATGGACCGTACTGACTTACACAGGGGTCTGTCGCAGGGGCGGACACAGACTGCAAATAGCCCCTGTGCGGCTGCACAAGGTGCACCGGCGGTATGTCCACCAGGGGTATGTCGGCCAGTGACTTGGCTTCTATTACACATAAACGTTAGATTTGCCAGCAATGGAGCTAAGATGCAAATGTGAACCGAGATTAATGCACCAAAAAGCTCAAGTATGGGGCCATTATGGGGCCATTATGGGGTCATTATGGGGCCATTATGGGGTCATTATGGGGCCATTATGGGGTCATTATGGGGGTCATCATAGTCATGCACCTAAAAATGTGGAGCTGCTACATAGCTAAAGCCAAAATGGAGCTTCATAAAGGCAATGGTCACTCCATTCCAGGTGGCAGCTTTTGTCAAGGGAGAATTTAGGTAAGACTGCTAATGGAGTCTTTGTTTGGGGTAGATCCAGAGGCACGGGCCAAATTAGCTCTCTGTACAGATATAATAAATGACTCAGAAATAATGACCACAGAGACTGTGTTCACTCTTTGAGCCAGTAAAGGCGACTGACCCGTGAAAGGAATAGTTCAGATATTAGTATAACATGTCAACCTTCAGACATGTACAAAGTATCAAAATCTGTCTTTTCTCATACATCGAAGCCGTATAGGGAGGTTCAGGGAGGTGCGTAGGAACACACATTTCATCCCACAGATAACACATTCCTTCTTTGTGTGAAACCACTGATAAGACTTTCACTTGTCATTATGAAGACCTTCCTTGGTCATTGTTCATTCTGGTGTCATCATTTTTGGTTAACCCTTTCTTGAACATGCAGCTTGGAATCATATTATGGCGTCTGTGCGATTGTCATATAGACACACAGATAATTATGCTACTACATCTATATTTTGATTATTTACATACACAGATAATCTTATTACTTTTAAACAAACAACCTATAGCCCAGGCTACCCTCACACTTTCATTCGTGGCCAGTAGGGATTGACACTTACAAAATCATTTTCCACCTCTCAAGCATCATCACGATAGATGAATGAATTAATGTGAAATTAACTTTTATGTAGAGTTTTTAGGAATTAGCTGAACCAGGTGAATTTGGTAAAATTTTTGTTTGACTTCATGTGAATCTCCAGTTTACAGAAACTCAGACCTGGCCGCCGAGGTTTACCCATAATGCTTCGCAATTATCACATCAGATCATGCAGCACAGCCAATCAAGAGAGACTATCTTAAGAGCCAGTTTAAAAGCCGAGGACAGTGCTTAGCCAATAACTAAAATCAGCGGCACTGAGCAACTCTGTCACGCTCCCCGGGTCCTCTGCTCCGCTCCCCGGCTCGCCTGCCACGCTCCCCGCTCTCCAGCCTCCATTGGCCGCGCTTCCCAGGCCTCCTGGTCCCCGCTCCCGGCGCCCGTCGGCTTCCCAGCCCCTGGCCGGCTCTGCTGCTTCCTCCTCTCAGCTTCCTGCCCTGGCTTCTGGCACCCGGGCCGCGCGCATGCGCATTAGGGCGCGCGCGCGGTCACTGACCCTTTCTTAAAGGGCCAGTGTCCACTGACAGGAAATGATGCACACAGGTACAGGGTATAAAGGGGATTAATGTCCAAGAGGGCGGGGCCTGTTCTTCGTGTTTCCCAAGCTAGGAGTCAGGTCTCCTTGTGTTCCTGTGAGATACTTACCTCTCTCTCTTCTAGAGCCGATCCTGCATTGCCATCCGGTCCTGCTGTATCTCAAACCCCGAACGCTGCCTATCTACCATCCTGACAGTCCGTACCATCCTGGTTCCCTGCGGTGACCCGCCATCTCGCTCCAACGGTCCCGGACCCCGCCTGACATCATCCCGGCTTCCGAACCTGAGCTCCGTCACCCGGACCACCATCAGTGACCCCGTGGTCCCAGGGACTTCTCCATTGTGTTCTAAGTGCACGGACTGTTTTGCTACCTAAAGTGCTTCGGCTACCGGACTCCGTTCCCTCTTCGGGGAGTTCGGTCCAGTGGATCCACCTCCCGGGTCTGCCCATCCATCTGGCCCTAACAAACTCATGCCACCACCTCGCGCAGAGCTGCTGAGCTCAGTTATTGGCTGCGGTGCCGCTGACACTATGACAGCGCTGTAGACAATAATATACACCGGGAGCAGCAGCAGAGACTCAGCGCTGGACCCGGGAATGGTAAGTAAGGTACAGACTGTATATATAAAATATACCGCAAAAAGAGAATGGGAATTTTCTGAACCCAAATGTCTCCTTTTGTGTCTTTGGACAGAAAGTGTCATCGACTACATGTGGTACTTGGTGGTCTGAGCCAGAAATAGACCAAAACTGTGACCCAATAAAATGAAGCTAAGGGTGATTGCAAGGATTCAGAATGTAAGTAAAGGACTGGATTTGGAGGCGGACATTGAGTAATTGGCCCATGAGGAGCTGTAGAGGGAGGTAGAATTTTGGCTTTGGAGTAGAAGATGCTTTGGCTTTGTGGGTTTGGGGAGAGAGTCACGGGGTAGACAGCTAGCTAGTCATTGACCAGCAGTGGTGTGGCGCTCACAGAGGTGGTCCTGTGAAAGCTTCTTGGAGGAGGCCACCCAACTGGTGATCTCTGAGGTTCTACTCTACATGATCCCATGTGGTTAGTTCAGTGATCCTGCTGGGGATGTGGGGAGGTCCAGTGGGGACTCAGAGTGGGTGAGCTTAAACCTGAGGTGGGTTGTATTCCGGTCCTGTGGAAGGGATCCTTCTGTACAGAAGGAGCTTGGTCGCTCTGTGGGTCTGTGGCATGGTGTGGATGAGTAGTTTTAAGATCCATTGGGCTGTTGTTGAAAGACAATTGACTGAGCAACTTAGGGAGAGTCGGGCAGTAGAGAAGGTCTAATTGCTATGAGATAGTGTGAGCGTGGAGAAGTCCTGAAGCGTAGCATTGATGCCCTATGACCGAATGTCTGTAAGACACGATCAAGGTAGAAACGTTGGGAATATTGCCCTTAATGACCAAACCCTTTAGAGGAAGGGAGAGTGCAGAAGAAGTAACGAGACCCAATAGTGCAGGGTCTGCGGGTGGAGAGATAGCACTCTATGGTAGAAACGTGGACACACGACAGGTGACTCCCCATAAACTAGGACCCATGTTTGATGGGCACATATATTACCTAGGGAGTAACAATATGCATCGGTGAAGCCAACGGGCACTGTATGTAGGAGCCATTTGTGCCTGGAAAGCTGAAGCTTTTATATTGTGCAAATAACAAGGACAAACAATTATTAACCAGAATTTTTGGAAATATAACCAGAGAGTAAAAAAAATAACTGGATTCTCCGGGAAAGCACAAGCCGGCGCTGAATTCTAGCAGCTCGGTAAAGTCTGAATGTCCGATGCTTGACATTCATTGTCATCAGACATCATCCATGTTAATCATTCTGAAAGATGCAAAAATAAAACCACCAATCTCAGTGTTAATAAAGCACCGGGAAGAAGTTTCTGTCATTTATTGTATAAAGTTGTGCACTGTCACAACAAAAATGACAGCTAATGGCCTTGGGTTCTTATCTGAGTGGCAAGTGATAGAAATTGACAAACGAGCAGAGATAAAATCTCATGGGCTACTGAGCATCAGAGAACACAGCTGCAAGTTTACTGCTCAATCTAAAATGAAGCAAACGGAAAAGATTTCAGCCCAGAAAAGAAATGCGGGAGATGTTTTTTGTCCACAAAACTTTTTGAGAATTTGGGTTTTATGGGCACAAAAAAAATGGAAAGAAAAATTTATAACGCAACTGCTTGTTTTATTTTTCTCATTCACCCTCATGCAGGTGGAGTGGACTTTGTTGCTGTTAGTGGTGCCCCATGCTGTAGAGCCATGCTGTCCGACCACTTGCTGTACAGTTGTGCCATGCTCTCCATCCGCTTGCTCTACAGTTGTGCTGTGCTCTCCATCCGCTTGATGTACATTTGTGCCATGCTCTTGTGTCGCCCTGGGCAAGCCAGGGGTCACAGGTCACAACACCACCACACCCCACATCCCAGGTAGGTACACCTAAGCTGAACCAAAAATCCTTGTTGCCTTCCTCCAGGAGTCTGATGATGCACACCAGGGGGTGGGCCAGGCGGTTGGCTCCGCCCACCAAGGAGCTCACAACTCTGGAGGCGGGAAAACCAGGCAGTCGAGCTCAGGGCGAGCTTGTGTAAACAAGATTAGCCCGGGCGGGGCAAGAGTGAAGTCTAGCTGAGGGCTAGAGTAAACAACAAAGAAGTGAAAGTGAAGGAAAGAAAAGTGGAAAAGGAGGAAAGCAAGAAGTGGTGACAGAGCAGAGAGTGTGCAAAGCCTGAGAGCCCAGCTTTGTGTAGGGCCAGTACAGCAAGGTCAGCGACGGCGGTGACTGTCCGGAGGTGGACCGTTTGGAAGTTCCTGGAAGGACCCCGTTGGCTGTGTGCCCGGTGGTCTGGAGCAGTGTTCCGAAGGACAGTCAGCACCAGGGCAGGGGCCTCTCGGACCCCGGCAAGGCTAGGAGTCGCCAAATTTGCCGAATCCGTCAGTGAAGGGGACGTAGATTCCCCCAACAACCAAGTCCCGATTGAAGGCAACAGTCCAACCTGTACAACAGAGGCACCGCCACCGCCAGGGCACCAGTCTCTGAGGGCCAGCGCCTGCGGGCAAAGTGTAGTGCTCCTCCGGCCCAGCTTGAAGCCGGGGAGCGGGTTACCGGTGGGGACCCATCGCAACCAACCGTACATACAGGTGCAAGGAAGAGGGACATCACCGTCACCTACCGGGAAAGCAAAGCAGCCGTCTGTGGGACCGTCCTACCAGCCGTTGGTTTACCGTACAAACTGTGTCCGTGTCTCAGGCTGAGTGAGTACCACCGTGCCGCAAGGCACAGCGCTGCCCCCGCGTCCCTGCGCCCACCAGGCCCTGCACCTCACAAGCCATCACCGGGTCCCGGGATCACCAACCCCTACCCACGGAGGGGCAACACAACACCTGGCTGCTCCCCATCACCATCCCCGGGATCCCCGCATAGAGCAGCGGTGGTGCTACACATCACCACAACCGTGGGTGGCATCACGGACATTATCCCAACATCCCAAAACCCCCCTTTTCACTCACGGGCGAGGAGTGTCGCTCGAGAAACCCCGGGATCCGGCCCACCGCTCGAACCACCACTGAGCAGCTGCCGGACCCTAGCAGAAGGGGTGAGCGCGGTGTGCTGACACCCTCCTCCCCGCCCGCGACACTCTCCGTCCGCTTGCTCTACAGTTGTGCAGTGCTCTCCGACCACTTGCTCTACAGTTGTGCCATGCTCACCATCTGCTTCCTCTACAGTTGTGCTGTGCTCTCCATCCGCTTGATGTACATTTGTGCCATGCTCTCCATCCGCTTGCTCTACAGTTGTGCAGTGCTCTCCGACCACTTGCTCTACAGTTGTGCCGTGCTCACCATCTGCTTCCTCTACAGTTGTGCTGTGCTCTCCATCCACTTGCTCTACAGTTGTGCCGTGCTCTCCATCCGCTTGATGTGCAGTTCTGCCGTGTTCTCCATCTGCTTGATGTACAGTTGTGCCATGCTCTCCATGTGCTTGCTCTACAGTTGTGCCATGCTCTCCATCTGCTTGCTCTACAGTTGTGCTGTGCCCTCTATCCGCTTGATGTACAGTTGTGCCGTGCTCTCCATTCACTTGCTCTACAGTTGTGCCGTTCTCTCCATCTGCTTGATGTACAGTTGTGCCATGCTCTCCATCCACTTGCTCCACAGTTGTGCCATGCTCTCTGACCATTTGCTCTACAATTGTATCATGCTCTCCATCCGCTTGCTCTACCGTTGTGCTGTACTCTCCATCCACTTGCTCTACCGTTGTGCCATGATCTCCATCTGTCGCGGGCGGGGAGGAGGGTGTCAGCACACTACGCTCACCCCTTCTGCTCGGGTCCGGCGGCTGCTGCTCAGTGGTGGCTCGAGCGGTGGGCCGGATCCCGGGGGTTTCTCGAGCGGCACTCCTCGCTCGTGAGTGAAAGGGGTTTGTTGGGTGTGGGGATAGTTTATTGTCCGTGACGCCACCCACGGTTGTGGTGATTGCACCACCGCTGCTCTATATGGGGATCCCGGGGATGGTGATGCGGAGCAGCCAGGTGTTGTGTTGCCCCTCCGTGGGTAGGGGTTGGTGATCCCGGGGCCCGGTGATGGCTTGGGAGGTGCAGGGCCTGGTGGGCGCAGGGACGCGGGGGCAGCGCTGTGCCTTGCGGCACTGTGGTACTCACTCAGCCTGAGACGTTGACACAGTTTTTACGGTAAACCAAACGGCTGGTAAGACGGTCCCACGGACGGCTGCACTTGCTCTCCCGGTAGGTGACGGTGATGTCCCTTTTCCTAGCACCTTGGTGTACTTGTTGGTTGCGATGGGTCCCCACCGGTAACCCGCTCCCTGGCTTCAAGCTGGACCGGAGGAGCTCTACTCTTTGCCCGCAGGCGCTGGCCCTAAGAAACTGGTGCCTTGGCGGTGGCGGTGTCTCTCTTACACTGGCTGGGCTGTTGCCTTCAATCGGGACTTGGTTGTTGGGGGATCTACGTCCCCTTCACTGACGGATTTGGCAAATTATGGCGACTCCAAGCCTTGCCGGGGTCCGAAAGGCCCCTGCCCTGGTGCTGACTGTCCTTCGGAACACTGCTCCAGACCGCCGGGCACACAGCCTACGGGGTCCTTCCAGGAACTTCCAAACGGTCCCCCTTCAGACAGTCACTGCCGTTGCTGACCTTGCTGACCTGCCCTGCACTCAGCTGGACTCTTCAGGCTTTGCACACTCTTTCTGTTCTGTCACCACTCTTGCTTTCCTCCTTTACCACTTTACTCCGCTTCTACTTTCACTTAGCTGTTTACTTTAGCCCTGTCTGGGCTACTCCTCCACTCCTTCCACTTCCTCCTCCCTGACTAGACTCTCTTCAACTGCCTGGTTTCTCCCGCCTCCAGAGCTGTGAACTCCTCGGTGGGCGGAGCCAACCGCCTGGCCCACCCCCTGGTGTGTAACATCAGTCTCTGGAGGAAGGCAACAAGGATTTTTGGTTAGCTTAGATGTTCCTACCTGGGATGTAGGGTGTGGTGGTGTGTGACCTGTGTCCCCTGGCTTGCCCAGGGCGACACATTCCCCCTTAGCAAAATGCAGACCGTCCGCGGGCTGCCGTCCAACACCGGTTTTATTTTTCTGTAAAAGATAACATGGTAAAATAACATATGTACATTTTTAATAACTCTTCCCAAACGGGAGGCACATTTCTTTAACGTTGCAAACGGTTTACGGTTACGGTTTCCGCTCTCTCCCACCCAAGCAACCTGGCCCTGATGCTGCCCCTAAAGCCCAGGCAGCACCAATTGACCCACAGTCCAGCACACGGTACCCGAGCGGGATCTGTCCTTCCCTCCAGAGGGTAGCCACCGGTTCCTTTGGTGGCTGGGCCCCAGCCTGCTCTGCTGAGGGCCCTTCCTCCAACCTGCCTCTCCGGAGGCGGCATTGCGGAAAACGGTAACTGCAAACAACATATTTACAAGCCACTTAACGTTTGTGGGTGCCCTGCAAGTTCACGGGCTTGTCCATGGATAGTTCCCATGCAAAAACTTTTTAAACGGTCCCCACGGGGACAACGGTGCCGGCTCCGGCCGGTTGCAAATCACAAAGCCAATCTGGTTACTTTCACGGTATCATCATTTTTCATCATTTCAAACTTTTAAACAAACTGTGGTGGTCCCAACGGGGACTGGACAACGGTGCTCCGCTGCCCTACTCCGATTCTTCTGCTTCATCTGAGGGAGGGGGTGCAGGGCTCACTCTGCTCTCCTGGCTGCCCCGTAGTTTCACATCCAGGGCAAACCACCCCCTCTCTCCGCAGTGTCGGGTGTACCGTACAATGTCTCCCGGCATAAGGTTGCGGCCGGGATGCTCCTCGGGCAGGTGGGCATGCACATCCCGCCGGGCTACAAACACTTCGGCCTCCAGGCCCGGTTCATAGATAAACCCGTAGCCCCGGCGGACATCAAACCGCCTCACCTGCCCCTCGTACAACGGGCCCCGGACACGGAACGTGGCCTGGCGGAGATTCTCTTTCTCCCTTATCGCTCTGGCCACCAGCTCAGCCTTCTTCCGTTCCCTCTCAGCGATCTCCAGGCCCAGCGGTACCGGCTCCCTATCCCAATACGGGGCTGCTGCGAGCTCCGGCTCACAGGTCGGGCCCCGCGGGATATCCTGGACATTGCCCACTGTCAGGAATCTGGGCGGCATGTCCCGCGGTGTCTTGGCCTTGGGCGCTGCCTGACAGCAACAACCTGGCGCTACCTCAGCCGAGGTGTGGGGGATGGGCATAGGGGCTTTCCGCGGCTTGGCCTTTGGCTCGGAGCGGGTCATCGGCTCCGACTCGGGAAACTTCTCGGGGACTGTCTCTGGTACAACCTTCGGAGCCTTCCATGGCAACACCTCCGGTTTGCTACGGGCTCCGGCTACAGGTCGGTCCGCTGGGGTGGACGGGCTGGGTTTCGCTACCGGTTGCGGGTGTAGCGGGCCTAGTGGCGGGGTCACGACCTCCGAGACGGGTGGCGAGGGAGGCAACGGGGGGAGAGGGCTTGGACCGGGTCCCTCAGCTGCAGCGACCGGTCCCTCGGGGACATAGGGGCATGGGTCACTCACCCTCCCTTCCTCCGCTTCCTCCTCGCGTCTCCGCACGGTGGCTATAACGTCCGCCATGTCGGTCTCCCACTCCTCCAAGAGGAGCTGCATTTTGACCTGCAGCCTTAAATGGAGCTGTGCGGTCCGGATTTCCACCCACGCTGCGGTTCCCGGCGCGGGGGCCACGGTGTTTCGGGACGGCATCCACATGGTGACTTTTTCTTCCAGGAACGGAGTGACTGCAGGGTCCTGGCGTCCCTGCTTTTATAGCCGCGGCTACATGCAGCTAGCCGCCATCGCGTCCCCCTTAGCTTCTTTCCGGCCACTCCCCTATCGGGGCGGAGTTCTGGCCTTCGCGCCTCTGGTGCTCGAGAAGACGCTCGAGCGGGAACTTTTCGCGCCAAAGATGGCGACTTCTGGAAATTTTCAGCCGGATACCTCCGGCGGTCACAAGGCGCACCTCTACCCAACGGCAGAGCGGTAAGATCCTGTTCGTGACGCCAAGTTGTCGCGGGCGGGGAGGAGGGTGTCAGCACACTATGCTCACCCCTTCTGCTCGGGTCCGGCGGCTGCTGCTCAGTGGTGGCTCGAGCGGTGGGCCGGATCCCGGGGGTTTCTCGAGCGGCACTCCTCGCCCGTGAGTGAAAGGGGTTTGTTGGGTGTGGGGATAGTTTATTGTCCGTGACGCCACCCACGGTTGTGGTGATTGCACCACCGCTGCTCTATATGGGGATCCCGGGGATGGTGATGCGGAGCAGCCAGGTGTTGTGTTGCCCCTCCGTGGGTAGGGGTTGGTGATCCCGGGGCCCGGTGATGGCTTGGGAGGTGCAGGGCCTGGTGGGCGCAGGGACGCGGGGGCAGCGCTGTGCCTTGCGGCACTGTGGTACTCACTCAGCCTGAGACGTTGACACAGTTTTTACGGTAAACCAAACGGCTGGTAAGACGGTCCCACGGACGGCTGCACTTGCTCTCCCGGTAGGTGACGGTGATGTCCCTTTTCCTAGCACCTTGGTGTACTTGTTGGTTGCGATGGGTCCCCACCGGTAACCCGCTCCCCGGCTTCAAGCTGGACCGGAGGAGCTCTACTCTTTGCCCGCAGGCGCTGGCCCTAAGAAACTGGTGCCTTGGCGGTGGCGGTGTCTCTCTTACACTGGTTGGGCTGTTGCCTTCAATCGGGACTTGGTTGTTGGGGGATCTACGTCCCCTTCACTGACGGATTCGGCAAATTATGGCGACTCCAAGCCTTGCCGGGGTCCGAAAGGCCCCTGCCCTGGTGCTGACTGTCCTTCGGAACTCTGCTCCAGACCGCTGGGCACACAGCCTACGGGGTCCTTCCAGGAACTTCCAAACGGTCCCCCTTCAGACAGTCATCGCCGTTGCTGACCTTGCTGACCTGCCCTGCACTCAGCTGGACTCTTCAGGCTTTGCACACTCTTTCTGTTCTGTCACCACTCTTGCTTTCCTCCTTTACCACGTTACTCCGCTTCTACTTTCACTTAGCTGTTTACTTTAGCCCTGTCTGGGCTACTCCTCCACTCCTTCCACTTCCTCCTCCCTGACTAGACTCTCTTCAACTGCCTGGTTTCTCCCGCCTCCAGAGCTGTGAACTCCTCGGTGGGCGGAGCCAACCGCCTGGCCCACCCCCTGGTGTGTATCATCAGTCTCTGGAGGAAGGCAACAAGGATTTTTGGTTAGCTTAGATGTTCCTACCTGGGATGTAGGGTGTGGTGGTGTGTGACCTGTGTCCCCTGGCTTGCCCAGGGCGACACACATCCACTTGCTCTACAGTTGTGCCATGCTCTCTGACCATTTGCTCTACAATTGTATCATGCTCTCCATCCGCTTGCTCTACCGTTGTGCCGTACTCTCCATCCACTTGCTCTACCGTTGTGCCATGATCTCCATCCACTTGCTCTACAGTTGTGCCATGCTCTCCATCCACTTGCTCTACAGTTGTGCCCTCCTCTCTGACTATTTACTCTACAGTTGTGCCCTCCTCTCTGACTATTTACTCTACAGTTGTGCCCTCCTCTCTGACTATTTACTCTACAGTTGTGCCATGGTCTCTGACGCTTGCTGTACAGTTGTGTGATTATTGCCCTCTTTCTGCTGAGTTTCCTTCATACTTTTGGCAGGAGGTTTTCTCATTGTGGAAGACTCCTTTTTAGCGGATCCCACGAACGAGGGCTGATGATGCAGTTTTGTTTTTTGACGACCTCAGCAAACAGAAAACTTTGTCCAGAAATCTGTATCTGGCAAGAGTCATTTATTAGGGTATGTTTGTAAGTTGCATTTTGGACACATTTTTTTCAGTGTGTTTTTGCTGCAAAAAAATGCAGCATTTTAATAGCCAAGTGAATGAGATTTGCAGATTTGAAGCATTTTGAGGTCTTCGGTGCGTCACTTCTTTCAGCATTCTTACAGCATTTTTCATCCATTCAAATGAATGGGAAAAAAATGCAAAAAAAGGCATAAAAATGCAGCAAATACATTCATATAATTTATACAATGTAATTTTCTGGATTTTATTTTGGATATTCTACCTCTCACTGTTAATATTAACCTACCCTTAAAATTATAGACTGTTCTTGTCTTTGTCAGTGGGCAAACTTACACAATCAGCAAGGGATCAAATACTTATTTACTTCACTGTAAGTATTCCAGTATTACAGACCATCTATGGTTCTATCAGTAATGTTGTTGTCGAGAAAAAAAATCCTAAATTCATGTGTGGGCAACTGGACATTATCCCAAAAAGTAGAAGGGCTACAACAAATGAATGATATATTCTGATTCCGAGGACTGAATGTACATAACATCCAGCCTAATATCTGAGGCACTAAATATTTGTTTTCATTTGTTCCCTGGTGTTAGCAATACTTTAGTCCTGGAGGGAAGGGAAAGTGCGTGGAGGAAATGAAGCGGAGGAATAGCAGTAATGGCCGGCTGGGAGGAGGACAGAAGTTTCACAAGAGTTGGACGGACACAGATTGGAGAATGAGAAGATGACGGTGCGGAGCGGAGGTGACGCTTCACCTGACATAATACTTAGCATTAAACACAAACGGACCTGGCTGTTTCCAGAAAGAACATGTTTTGTAACAATCACACATTTGTGTTTCCATTAGGCTGTAACTGTAACATTTGCGGCTTGTTACAATTCGCCGCGGCCCCCTCTTTGGTACCCATCAGTTACATTGCGCCTCATACTATATGGCAGCATAGTAGATACGGACGTGTGCAGGAATCGGTTTTATTTGCTTTCTCTCATCATTTCCCGCACTGTATTACTCATTATTCTTCATATCAAGGTTTAGGTACATGAAGGAACTTGAAATAGTATCATTTAAAATGCATCAAAAAGACATTAGAGGAACGATCCGCGCCACCTTATTGGAGCAGTAAGATGGTAATACTCAATAAGGCAGGATATATTGGGACAATTTACACCCAAACCTACCCTTGTCATGGGGAATAGCTGTAATCCCATATTATAGCGTCAGCAGTGTCACACAGGGGCCATTAGAGGGGGCCGGCGATGCAGCAGATACATTGTGTTCTTTACTAATTCATCATAAACCGTTTCTGCACAAATTAGGCAGATTCAGAGATTGCAGGAGCCTCATTGCTGGTGATTGCTGAGCAGATACATTGATTGCTGTTATAACATCAAGCTTCTACTAAGCGAACTAATAATGTTGTGTGCAAGCGGCGGATGATATCAGGCTGAAGACGCGGGACGGATAATGGCACCGTCATGGTGGGCATCAGTGGTCCGGCAGTATATGATTACATTTCCAGCGGGAGAGGACTAATATTGTTCAGGACAATTAGCGTTTAGCCAGGACTGGACTAATCACCTTCTAGGCAAAAATGGTTTTATTAGAGTTCTTTTTTTGTCAAATTAGTCTTAATATAAATAAATTATAGTAACAGCAATAATAGTAATTAGCATCAATGTCCGAAATCAAGACCAGAGGAAAGGACAAGTCAGGAAAAGAGGGAAAGACAAAGACGAGGTGAGGAAGAGGTGATGAGGAGTGGAGGCAACAGTTCACAGAACCAAAACTAAAGACCGTGAAAATGGCAAAAACTAAACACAACGAGGAGTGTACAGCAATCTGCAAGGGGGCCACCGGGACCAAGCCAAAAAAGAAAAAATGGGACCAAAAAAGATGGTTTGATGGTAGTCACTATGAGCAGTATGAATGGAAGGGTAGTCAGACAAGCCGAGATCATAAGCCAGGAGGTAATGTATAACAGTCAGGGAGCAGACAGAGACATGGTCAGGAAGGGGTTTGAGATCAGAAGCCGGGAGGTAACGTATAAGGTTCAGGAAGCAGACAGAGATGTGGTCAGGAAGAGGTCCGAGATCAGAAGCCGGGAGATAACGTATAAGAATCAGGGATCAGACAGAGACGTGGTCAGGCAGAGGTCCAAGGTCAGAAGGCTGGAGGTAACGTATAAGGTTCAGGGAACAGACAGAGATTTGGTCAGGAAGAGGTCCGAGGTCAGAAGCCGGGAGATAACGTATAAGAATTAGGGATCAGACAGAGACGTGGTCAGGGAGAGGTCCGAGGTCAGAAACCGTGAGGTAACGTATAAGGTTCAGGGAGCACACAGAGAGGTAATCAGGAAGAGGTCCAAGGTCAGAAGCCAAGATCAGAAAACATACACCAGACAGGAGCCAAGAGCAAACAGGAAGTACGACTGGTGAAGTTCAGACTGAGCAGCCCAGTGAAGAAACAGACCAATCACCAGAAATGAGGCGCATCTCTGAAGGCACCTTCCAAAACCAGCGTGGACCCTAGTGCTGAAAGACAGCCTATCAGCAAGTGCATAAGACACATAGCAGAGCATTTTCAAATGCAAAATGCTCCGCACAGTGAATCTGTAACAAAATTATTCCAGATGCAAAATGCTCCGCAGAGCAGAACCGTGACAGATGGGATATTGGGGCAAGTCAACCAAATACGATCCGCACCACCTTCCATGCCACATCCCCCCAGCAGCATTTAGGAGCAGTGGATCCCATTCCTCATAACCTCTAGAAGACAGAATAGGAGCGACTAAAGGCCCCGTTACACGCAACGAGGTATCTAACAATATATCGCCGGGGTCACGGTGTGACGCACATCTGGCATCGTTAGCGACATTGTTGCATGTGACAGCAAGGAACGACCGTTAACGATGGAAAATACTCACCTTGTCGTCCATCGTTAACACGTCATTCCTTTTTAAAAAATCGGTGATTGTTGAGCACGCAGGTTGTTCGTCATTCCCGAGGCAGTATACATCGCTACGTGTAACACCTCGGGAACGACGAACTGCAGTTTACCTGCGGCCGCCAGCAATGTGGAAGAAAGGAGGTGGGCGGGATGTTGCATCCCGCTCATCTCCGCCCCTCCGCTTCTATTGGGCGGCTGCTTAGTGACATCGCTGTGACGACGCACGAACCGCCCCCTTAGAAAGGAGGTGGTTCCCCAGCCACAGTGACGTCGCTAGGCAGGTAAGTCCCGTGTGACGGCTCCAAACGATTTTGTGGGCCACGGGCAGCGATTTGCACATGATGCACAACCGACGGGGGCGGGTGCTTTCACCAGCGACATCGCTAGCGAGATCACAGCGTGTAACACCCCCTTTAGTGATGATCAGATAACAAAATCAGTGAGCTGGAATCCGCTGACCTGGAGTCGTTCCGATCAGGCTCAGCTCTGATGAGGGTAGTAGTAGAATTTGTATTCCTTCTATAGACTCCTGCTCTAGCCTAGACAAAGCTACGTAAATAACAAAATACATGTTGAGCATTTTCCAATGTTTCATTCCATTGGAGACTCGTTTTCACATTGATAATACAAGATTTCATTTCTGTAAAGAAGATTTTTGTTTCAAGTCTTGTTCCCCAGAAGGATTTTATCTGTTATTAAAAAATGCAGAGTGAAAGTGGAAATGCCTTTATTTACTTTGGGCAAAAGAGAGACAAAACAAATGTAACTTTTGGAAACCTTGGATTTGTCGTTTTTGTTGGACTGGTCACATTTTTAGGCAGAAATGTTGCGATTGCACTTTTGCACCAGTTACATTTGTAGTCGGGATGGATCGATAACACTTTTTTGTTAGTGATGGACTAATTACATTTTACCTCTGTCCTTCATGACTTTTCTGAAAAGTGGCCTGTCCTGATGTGCATCATTGTGCCGCAAAAACATACAAAAATATTGGCACAAATTTTTGGTGCAAAGTAATAAAACCAATACGTGGTATAAACTTCAACTATACTCTACAGATGCAACAGAATTTATCACACTTTCTTCTCCAGAAATCTGGTGTCCATGTCGTTATGTTTGACTCCGGTAGTGTTTTTGCACAAATCGTCATCATTTTTTGCCCTTTTGTGTTATCCAACCCCTGAAAAAATTGGGACATGTTCAATATTTCCACGTTACCACAACAGATTTACTGCAGCCTTTATAACTCAGTGCAGCCCGAAGCCCCTCATTCTGTTATCATTGCCAGACAGGAGGGGCAGCAGTTGTTGCCTTTTGCTGTTATCATCTATCTGTGTCACTATGTGGCAGCAGGTATCATGCCAGGTACGAGAGGTCTCTCGGTGAGCGGCGCAACACAGAGGGAAAACCAGGGTAGCAATATAATGGTAGGCACTAGCGCTAGGGATGGGCGAGCAGGGTCACCTTTTAATTCTCAACTGAGGCTGATCCCTGCACTCGCTAATCTCACTAGACAGGTTCTTCCCCCATGCGCCATCAAGTGCCTAGGACCTCGCTGGCCCTGAACTCACCCAGACTACTGAAGGCCAGCGAAACACTAGTCTCGCCACTGTAATAAGACAACACGAGGAAGGTAAGACAAATGGGTGGGGAATGACAGAACAAATAACACTCAAAAGCCCCTCCAGCAGTGTGACGGGGTCCTGCTCCCATATCACACAATCAACAGAGCTGTACAATCCAAAGAGCATTTACTCCAAGCAAGTCAAATGGTCCATAACATAATCCACAAAACAGAGGGTAAAATTAGTCCAGAAATATGAATATAATCCAATAAGCGATAAATGTCCTGGTCTCTCTGAGAAGTCCCAGCTTCTCCCAGAGGTTCAATCTTTCTCCCTTCAAGTTCTCCAACAGACTGCCTGAATCTCCCAGGTAAGCAGAGAGTTTACAGTAGGTGGACTCTAGGCCCACCTCCCCCCACACCCAGGGACGGAAGCGCCTCAAGAGGCTATAACCTTGCACTATAGAGGGTGATTACTTACAAACAATATAATGTACACAAAAGCAGTACAAATAATGGACATTGAACCAAACTGAAAATAGGAATCTGTACAGCAACATACGCCTCCCCCCATATCCCACCATCACAAGCAGGAAACTTCTTTGCTGAAACAGAAACAACACCTCAGCTTCTCCAGGGACAGGCTCCTTCAAAGTGGACAGCATAGGTATGAGCTATAGCCGGCATAAAGGGGAGTGATATTTATAGCAGAAGGGAGTGGCTGCAGCTGAGGTTATCTGTTAGATCACTGCAGGATAGAAATTAACTTTAACCCCTTCAGTACCAGATAGCATTAAATATGCCCCAACCCAGGGTAAATGATAAGCAGGCACTAAAGCAGATCTGTGATCATCTATACGCTGTGACCGTCTGATCCCAGATCCCCTGAGATCACATCCGGCCACACTGGGGACAATCTGGTGACCTGTCGTCTATCTGTGCTTTATCATTGCTGATGTGTTTTTCCCCTTGTGCCCTATGGGTGGAGGTTCATGTAGCTGTGGTGGATGCTTATCTGTGCAGCTTGTTGCACAATTGTTGTTACTCCCAGCGCAGAACGTTCAGACTTTTCTTACTGTATTAGAACATTCCGCCATTGTACGTTCTGTCTGCATAATTTAGGAGAAACATTGTATTCACCCCCGCCAGTGGCAATTAAACCCTACGCCATTGATGATCATTTTAATGGCGTTTTCCAGTTCACGGGGTTTGTGAATGCGTCTCACAGCACATTCGTTCTAAGCTGAAAACAAGCTAAACTTCATCCGGATACCGCGACGCATCATCTCTGCATTCAAACAAATCCGAGGGATCATTAGCGCCGTAATAGTTTCACTGGAAAACTGTCCAAATCATTAGGGCTCCAGTAAATGCAGAAAAGAAGCCTCTGAATATGAGATGAGCGGCGCTATTACATTAATTAGCCGCTGCTTATCCTGGAGAAGACAATAATAATCTATCGCAGCGCCATCATTTGTCATTGAGTAAATAGACAGACAGGATTCATCAGCCTGGCATCTGATGTAGCTGGCACTCCCGAGAATTGCCGACTGCTGGCAACTGAACTCTGCAAGGCAGGAGATCGATGCTCCGTGGAAGAATGCCAAGAAAAGATGAAAATGTGCATTGTCTTCAAAGATTTCCAAAAGTCGGTCTGCACCGACCTATAAAGACCTATTCCTGGAGGAGTCCACACTGCAGCAGAATATTCACCTTCTCTCATCCTGCCCTACATGTTCTGCTGCGTGTGAAGGAGCCTGTCCATCCTGATCTCTCTGGTGCATGAACAGACTGACAAGCTGAATGAATGAACAATGCTCTGCTAAGTTATGCTTCTCCATTAGAAGGCGCCGTACCATGGAGGATAGCAGAAATGAGAAATGTCCATTGATATATTATAAGTTGTCTCTTACAGGTTAAAGTGGTATGCTTACCTTATAAAGTGACAGCGTATTGCAAGGGGGTGATCCAAGCTCGGAGCCCCCAGCACATATCCAATGCCGTGTCACATTCCCTGGAAGAAAGGTGCCCTGTGAGGAGGCCGCATTGTAAATCAGCTCTGGACCGTTCATGGTAAGGATTGGAGAGTGTTGGTGTGATGCAGTCACTACTTTCGGGCAGAATGGATGGAAGAGTAGACAGGAAAGCTGGGTCTGGTAACGGGAGCACAAGAAGTAAACTGAGGCATAGTCAGGTCAATACCCGAGAGTCAGAAAATCCAGGAGAACACATAATAGGTTTAGGGAGAAAACAGAGACGTGGTCAGGTAACGGTCTGAGGTCAATAGGCAGGAGGTCATGACTGGGACAGGTAGCGGGCAGAGAGGAGTCAGATAACAGTCCGGGGTCAGAACACAAAGATCAGAACACAGCAGAGGCAACAGCACAACAGCAGAACCAGAATATACAACTGGCAAAGTCTTGGGCGAGCATGCTCAGTAAGAAGCCTGAGCAATTACCAGGAAGGGGAAACAGCTGAGAAATCAGAACCAACATGGATTCCTGCGCTATCAGTAAAACTGGCTCAGTAACTCAGGAAGGCGCAGCAGAGCATCTCCAAAGGCAAGATGCTCTGCACAGAGGAATCGTGTCACTGCCAGGTCTGTAATCCAGGAAAACGCAGCAGAGCATCTTCTAGTCTGCAAGATGCTCTGCACAGAGGAATCGTGTCACTGCCAGGTCTGTAATCCAGGAAAACGCAGCAGAGCATCTTCTAGTCTGCAAGATGCTCTACACAGAGGAATCGTGACAGTTGGGTGGCGAATGACCCTTATGTGACGGGAGTGGGTATATGGGTATTATGCAGCACGTCTATGGCTGTGTGACAAATATATTATAATTTGTGCCAGAAAATGGCTGCACCTTCTGCTGACCTCTGCACCGGCGGCTCGGGGCTGTCATAGATGTAACACACGGATGACCCACAGATAAACAAAATCTTCTGAGGAGTGAGTGTATCGTAATAAGCTTGGCGCAGTCACTCCTGCGAGCATTGGTAGAAGGCTCAACCAATAAAACGCCCCATAACATGACTTAATTTTCACATGTTGCACTGCAGTGGGAAATGCTCGTCCTCACTCAGTAACACCAATGACTAATGTAGGATCTGCCCCTGAGGTGCCCAGAGACGCAGCAAATCCAATAGATTAAATGGGACCTTCCTGGTGACAGTTGTCCCGTCACACCTGGGGCCGGAGCGATTCTCTGGATATTTGCACCACAAGCTCATATCCTTGATCCGAAGATTTATGTTTCAAATCCATGTTTGTTAATATCATATTTAATGTGGGATCCTGACACCAGGCGCCCATTATCCGGAGCTGTGTCTGTGCGAGGCCCTCCCAACCACAAGAGCGGCCCCGGAAACAAAAACAAAAAAACACACAAAATATCAAAACACAATAACAATGTTTTCTATAATGAACAGAATTCTATTGTTCTTAATTTGTTGATAAATGGATAATAGATAACAGATAGATAATAAATAATAGATAATAGATAGATAATAAATAATATATAATAGATAATAAATAATAGATAATAGATAGATAATAGATAGATAATAGATAAATAATAGATAGATAATAGATAGATAATAGATAATAGATAGATAATAGATAATAGATAAATAATAGATAATAGATAATAGATATAGATAGATAATAGATATAGATAGATAATAGATAGATAATAGATAAATAATAGATAGATAATAGATAGATAATAGATAGATAATAGATAGATAATAGATAGATAATAGATAGATAATAGATAATAGATAGATAATAGATAGATAATAGATAATAGATAGATAATAGATAGATAATAGATAATAGATAGATAATAGATTGATAGATAATAGATAATAGATAGATAATAGATAGATAATAGATAATAGATAGATAATAGATAATAGATAGATAATAGATAGATAATAGATAGATAATAGATAATAGATAGATAATAGATAGATAATAGATAATAGATAGATAATAGATAGATAATAGATAGATAATAGATAGATAATATATAATAGATAATAGATAGATAATGCTGTAGATAGATAACAGTGCGGTATGAGGAGTTTGTGGCGCTGTATTGCGCTGATCCTTCCTGTTTTTCGCCCCTTTTCCGCGCTTTTCTCGCCCTTGTTCTCTGGGAGCAGAGGCTTCTATGTATTGATCTTCCATTACTTAGCAGATAGAGTCCGGCTTCCCTTCGTGGGATCTGGGAGTAGAAGCAATCAATCTATTTCATTAGCTTTTGTTTAGTTTGCTCCCATATGCTGCGTTTGATTAAATGTGTGTTCAATTAATACATAGCGGCCTCCGCTGTGGACGGCAGTTATCAGTGGCGCTTGGTATTTCAGGCACAATCAATGGCGGCTTGCTCTGCTTGCCTTGCACATTTTGCTATGTTATGGTTTAACTTTCTCCTTGCTGAAGGTTATTGCACTTTCTAGAAAAGCTGACTAAAGATTATAATATTTTATTTATTTATTTATTTTCTTATAGGCAATGGATTAGGACCCCATGTATGTGCTTTTTACATTGCAAGCACCAATGACCTCCCAAATTAATAATATTAAGCTTGCTACATAGCAAATTGTTACCTTCCATGCCCTTCCATAGATTCTCCTGTTACAAAACAGGGGCAGTCACTTCTGGTTTTCCCATGCACGTTTGTCAAGATGACTTTGGGATATTGCGGAACCGGGGCTCCTAAACTGACCCTCAAGTGAGAAGGCCCTATGCTTTCTCTAACCTCAAAGATACCCCTGATGGTTGAGAGGCCTGAGTCTCCTTCCTGACCCTGCTCCTGACCAGTCCTGTTCTGATTTCCCCTCCACCTCCCCCCAGGGAGGGTAAGGACAGGAGTGAGATGAAACCCACAGAAAACGACAGGGGAAACCTAAAATGCTGTCACACAGCACACACACAAAGGTAAAGACAATAAGAGATTCAGGAGGAAAACAAGAGCAGAAAAGAAGTACAAAACAACAGGGATAACTCCACAGCCGCACTGAGCAATGAGCACAACTATTCACCACTCACCTCACAGACCAACATTGAATAAGCTATAGCTGGCATGGGTAGAAGGGAAACACCAGCATAAATAGGAGGGGAGCAGATGTGACAGGTCTCCACACAACATGTGACCAAAGGAGCAGGCAGACCAGCAGAGATTAACTCTTGCTAGCCTGCCTATGAATCAGCACAAAGCAGATAGACGCCTGAGTCTGCTTATGTTCATCACAGACAACAGAGAAAGCGTTGGGCGGAGTGTCAGAATCTGCAGTCTGAACAGAGCCCAACACCACCATGACAGATGGCAAAGTTTGTGCCAAACTCCATGTGACAACATTACGGTTTAGATAAAAAGTGTTCTCTGTGTTGAACATAGAAGTCTGCAGTGTCTTTGTGTGGCTACAGTCTGCTGTACTGTGAGTGTACAATGAGCACACTGTCAGGATTCCCCTATATCAGTAGCCATGGGCCAACTAGATTCTCATCCACTTATCTCTTTGGATCACTGAGAGATGACTGAGAGAAGCAGATGAGAATATAGTCAGCGTGTGAGCACAAGCTTTCAAATCCAATCCTTGTGGTTACGTGACTGCGCTAGAGATCGAGTGTGATCCTAACAGTGTGTGCAGTGCATGCGGTCCCGATTGTCCAGTCTCCTGTCAAGACTTTTCAGCTTGGAAAACCCCTCTACTGGGTGACATAAATTAGTTTGACCTGATACAAATATTCTACTAGAAGAGAGGATCTGTGCACAGGTAAACATTGAGAATTTCAGTGACGTGTATCAGAATACCCCATCAATGTGACAATGTGACAGCCACCTATTGCTGTAATGTCGGCCGGCCTCTCCATCGGTGTATCAGTGTCCGTCCCATCTCCGTGTCATGTAGACATTGCAGATGACGACACTGGAGGAATCCATGACCTTGAGATCAAAATTAACCCATTTTCTGCCACTCAGAACAGAAGACTCTTAACACGATGCAGCAGAAGAAGTGCGGATAAGATCAGTATCAAAGTAGTGTAATCATGGCGGGTAATCCATGTGCATCTGTCGCGGGCGGGGAGGAGGGTGCCGGCACCGTGCTCACCCCTCTGCACGGGTCCGGCTGCTGCTGCTCAGTGGTGGCTCGAGCGGTGGGCCGGATCCCGGGGGTTCTCGAGCGGCACTCCTCGCCCGTGAGTGAAAGGGGTAATTTGTTGGGGAGATTGTCCGTGACGCCACCCACGGTTGTGGTGATTGGTAGCACCACCGCTGCTCAATATGGGGATCCCGGGAGTGGTGATGCGAGCAGCCAGGTGTTATGTTGCCCCTCCGTGGGTAGGGGTTGGTGATCCCGGGGCCCGGTGATGGTGTGGAAGATGCAGGTCCTGGTGGGCGCAGGGACGCGGGGGCAGCGCTGTGCCTTGCGGCACTGTGGTACTCACTCAGCCTGAGACGTTGACACAGTTTTACGGTAAACCACACGGCTGGAAAGACGGTTCCCACGGACGGCTGCACTTGCTCTCCCAGCAGGTAACGGTGATGTCCCTCTGACCTGCACCTGATGTTTCTAAGTTGGTAGCGATGGGTTCCCACCGGTAACCCGCTCCCCGGCTTGGATATGAGCCGGAGGAGCCCTACTTTGCCCGCAGACGCTGGCCCTGAGGAGCTGGTGCCCTGGCGGTGGCGGTGCTCCTCGCTAATGGTTGGACGGTTGTTTTCAATCGGGACTTGGTTGTTGGGGGATCGACGTCCCCTTCACTGACGGATTCGGCAAATTATGGCGACTCCTAGCTTTGCCGGGGTCCGAGAGGCCCCTGCCCTGGTGCTGACTGTCCTTCGTATACTGCTCCAGACCGCCGGGCCACTACTCGACCGCGGTCCTTCCAGCAACCTCCGAGCAGCCCCCCTCCAGACGATCACCGCTGTTGCTGACCTTGCTGACCTGTCCTGCACTTAGCTGGACTCACTTCAGGCCTTTCTACGCTCCCTTTTGTTCCTTTTCTTCTTTGCTCCACTACCACTTCACTTTCACTTAGCTGTTTACTCCTTCCTCACTCTAGCTCTTCCCTGAGCTCAACTGCCTGGTTCTTCCCGCCTCCAGGGCTGTGTACTCCTTGGTGGGCGGAGCCAACCGTCTGGCCCACCCCCTGGTGTGAACATCAGCTCCTGGAGGAAGGCAA
The DNA here is from genome assembly GCF_048569485.1 of Anomaloglossus baeobatrachus. Classification (NCBI taxonomy): domain Eukaryota; kingdom Metazoa; phylum Chordata; class Amphibia; order Anura; family Aromobatidae; genus Anomaloglossus; species Anomaloglossus baeobatrachus. The sequence goes on from NC_134361.1 coordinate 9,070,171, forward strand.
CAAGGATTTTGGTAGCCTTGGTGTTCCTAACTGGGATGTAGGGTGTGGTGGTGTGATGACCTGTGACCCCTGGCTTGCCAAGGGCGTCACATTCCCCCTTAGCAAAATGCAGACCGTCCGTGGGCTGCCCATCCAACACCGGTTTTATTTTTCTGTAAACGTAAAAAGATAACATATAAAGCAATACATCATCCCACAACGGGAGGCACATTTCTTAAACGTTACTAAACGGTTTTACGGGTACGGTTTCTGCTCTCTCCCACCCAAGCAACCTGGCCCTGATGCTGCCCCTAAAGCCCAGGCAGCACCCCTTGACCCACAGTCCAGCACAAGTTACCCGAGCGGGATCTGTCCTTCCCCTCCAGAGGGTAGCCACCGATTCCTTTGGTGGCTGGGCCCCAGCCTACTCTGCTGGGGGCCCTCCCTCCAACCTGCCTCTCCGAAGGCGGCAACTGCGGAAACGGTACGGTAAAACAACATATTTACAAGCCACTTAACGTTTGTGGATGCCCTGCAAGTTCACGGGCTTGTCCATGGATAGTTCCCATGCTAACTTTTTAAACGGTCCCCACGGGGACAACGGTGCCGGCTCCGGCCGGTTCAATCACAAAGAATCAGGTGAAGTACTCGGTAATCATCATTTTCCTTATCATTTTCAACAAACTTTTTCAAACTTTTAAACAACAAACACAAAGGTGGTCCCAACGGGGACTGGACAACGGTGCTCCGCTGCCCTACTCCAGGCCTTCAGCTTCATCTGCGGGAGGGGGTGCAGGACTCACTCTGCTCTCCTTGCTGCCCCGCAGTTTCACATCCAGGGCAAACCACCCCCTCTCTCCGCAGTGCCGTGTATACTGAACAATGTCTCCCAGCATTAGGTTGCGGCCGGGATGCTCCTCAGGCAGGTGGGCATTCACATCCCGCCGGGCTACAAACACTTCGGCCTCCAGGCCCGGTTCATAGATAAACCCGTAGCCCCGGCGGACATCAAACCGCCTCACCTGCCCCTCGTACAGCGGACCCCGGACATGGAACGTGGCCTGGCGGAGATTCTCCTTTTCTCGGATAGCTCGGGCCACCAGCTCGGCCTTCTTCCTCTCTCTCTCTCCGATCTCCAGGCCCAGCGGTACCGGCTCCCTGTCCCAATACGGTGCTGCTGCGAGCTCCGGCGCACGGGTCGGGCCCCGCGGGACATCCTGGACGTTGCCCACTGTCAGGAATCTGGGCGGCGTGTCCCGCGGTGTCTTGGCCTTGGGCGCTGGCCTACAGCAACAACCCGGCGCTACCTCAGCTGAGGTGTGGGGGATGGGCACAGGGGCTTTCCGTGGCTTGGCCTTCGGCTCGGAGCGGGTCATCGGCTCCGGCTCAGGGAACTTCTCAGGGGCTGCCTCCGGTGCAGACTTCGGAGCCTTCCACGGCAACACCTCCGACTTGCTACGGGCTCCGGCTACAGGTCGGCCCGCCGGGGCGGGCATGCTGGGTATCGCTACCAGTTGCGGTGGCAGCGGGCCTAATGGCGGGGTCACGGCCTCCGAGACGGGTGGCGAAGAAGGCAGCGGAGGGAGAGGGCTTGGACCGGGTCCCTCAGCCGCAGCGACCGGTCCTTTGGGGACATAGGGGCGTGGGTCACTCACCCTCCCTTCCTCCGCTTCCTCCTCGCGTCTCCGCACGGTGGCTATAACGTCCGCCATGTCGGTCTCCCACTCCTCCAAGAGGAGCTGCATCTTGACCTGCAGCCTTAGGTGGAGCTGCGCGGTCCGGATTTCCACCCACGCTGCGGTTCCCGGCGCGGGGGCCACGGTGTTTCGGGACGGCATCCACATAGCAACTTCTTCCAGGAACGGAGTGACTGCAGATTCCTGGCGTCCCTGCTTTTATAGCTGCGGTTACGTGCAGCCAGCCGCCATCGCGTCCCCCTTAGCTTCTTTTCGGCCACTCCTCTATTGGGGCGGAGTTTTGGCCTTCGCGCCTCTGCTACTCGAGAAGACGCTCAAGCGGGAACTTTTCGCGCCAAAGATGGCGACTTCTGGAAATTTTCAGCCGGATACCTCCGGCGGTCACAAGGCGCACCTCTACTCAACGGCAGAGCGGTAAGATCCTGTTCGTGACGCCAAGTTGTCGCGGGCGGGGAGGAGGGTGCCGGCACCGCGCTCACCCCTCTGCTCGGGTCCGGCTGCTGCTGCTCAGTGGTGGCTCGAGCGGTGGGCCGGATCCCGGGGGTTCTCGAGCGGCACTCCTCGCCCGTGAGTGAAAGGGGTAATTTTGTTGGGGAGATTGTCCGTGACGCCACCCACGGTTGTGGTGATTTGTAGCACCACCGCTGCTCAATATGGGGATCCCGGGAGTGGTGATGCGGAGCAGCCAGGTGTTGCGTTGCCCCTCCGTGGGTAGGGGTTGGTGATCCCGGGGCCCGGTGATGGTGTGGAAGGTGCAGGGCCTGGTGGGCGCAGGGACGCGGGGGCAGGGCTGTGCCTTGCGGCACTGTGGTACTCACTCAGCCTGAGACGTTGACACAGTTTTACGGTAAACCACACGGCTGGAAAGACGGTTCCCACGGACGGCTGCACTTGCTCTCCCAGCAGGTAACAGTGATGTCCCTCTGACCTGCACCTGATGTTTCTAAGTTGGTAGCGATGGGTTCCCACCGGTAACCCGCTCCCCGGCTTGGATATGAGCCGGAGGAGCCCTACTTTGCCCGCAGACGCTGGCCCTGAGGAGCTGGTGCCCTGGCGGTGGCGGTGTTCCTCACTAATGGTTGGACGGTTGTCTTCAATCGGGACTTGGTTGTTGGGGGATCGACATCCCCTTCACTGACGGATTCGGCAAATTATGGCGACTCCTAGCCTTGCCGGGGTCCGAGAGGCCCCTGCCCTGGTGCTGACTGTCCTTCGTATACTGCTCCAGACCGCCGGGCCACTACCCGTCCGCGGTCCTTCCAGCAACCTCCGAGCAGCCCCCCTCCAGACGATCACCGCTGTTGCTGACCTTGCTGACCTGTCCTGCACTTAGCTGGACTCACTTCAGGCCTTTCTACGCTCCCTTTTGTTCCTTTTCTTCTTTGCTCCACTACCACTTCACTTTCACTTAGCTGTTTACTCCTTCCTCACTCTAGCTCTTCCCTGAGCTAATCTGTCTGGTTTTCCCGCCTCCAGGGCTGTGTACTCCTTGGTGGGCGGAGCCAACCGTCTGGCCCACCCCCTGGTGTGAACATCAGCTCCTGGAGGAAGGCAACAAGGATTTTGGTAGCCTTGGTGTTCCTAACTGGGATGTAGGGTGTGGTGGTGTGATGACCTGTGACCCCTGGCTTGCCCAGGGCGTCACACATCCGCTGGGTCACCTCCGTGTAAGCCCACCAGGGCTAGATGCAATTCATAGTTTTAGCAATTAAAGGGTCTCAAACTAAGAACCACGATATGTCCTAATACATGGGAAGGGTTTATCCATCACCAACAACTACATTGACTTTCTGCATTCTGGATCCTCAGCGTCCATCCACCTGATAATCCAGAAAATCTGACATTACTCATGGGAGCGGCGGGAATAAAATAAGAGCAAAATCTGACCGTGTTTCACCCGGGGACAGGTCCTGTTTAAGCTTTATTTATATAGCACTGGAAAGTCTTCTTTACCGTTGTGCTGATACTTATAGTCCGTCGCCTCCCAGAGAACATCACGCGGCCTCTTCTGGGATCAGACTTGTCGGTGGCGTCCATCCTCATCATCGGCACATTGCTATAAAAGACTACAAAAGAGCGGCATTGATGCTGAGAGTGATTGTTACTGGAAGGTAACGGCGATATCCAGGAACACAGAGTCTGGAAACAATCACAGCCACACAGACGATTTATAACAAGAGCCAACAAAAACGCCCACCATGTGTCCATGAGATGGCGCAGTAATGAAGATCCATAAATAAAAGCCTGTGGGAAAAGTGACGCACGAGCCTGACAGTCCCAGAGGATCGGGTGCGATAGGCACCGACTGGGGGCTTATTATTACTACTTATAAGGGGAGTAATAGGAAAATACACCAATTCAGTGCATGCAATTAATATCTTTTCTTCTGCACCCAATAATGAGAATTACAGTACAACAATTTTGGCTAATGTATGAGAAAAATTTGCATCAATAAAAGTTTTCCCCTACACAGCAAATATGTCTGATTATCAGTCGTCTCTAAGCTGGTGAGTGTAGATTAACTGGTATAATGTCTCCCATACACTGCACACACAGACATGAGGGATTCCTGCTCTCATTTCTCTATATAGCACCTATCCACAGGCTGCAGCAGCAACATGGAGGATATTCTACAGTAGCACTGAGCAGTGTAGCTGTGAAACCAGCACTAGGGTGAGATAAACACTAGAAAGCAGCAGCAAGGGGAACATTATACAGCAGCACTGAGCAGTGTGGCTGTAAATCCAGCACTGGACTGATATAAACACTAGAGAGTTCAACATCGAGGACATTATACAGTAGCACTGAGCAATGTGGCTGTGAAATCAGCACTGGGGTGAGATAAACACTAGAGAGTGCATCATGGAGGACATTATACAGTAGCACTGAGCAGTGTGGCTGTGAATCCAGCACTGGAGTGATATAAACACTAGAGAGTGCATCATGGAGGATATTATACAGTAGCACTGAGCAGTGTGGCTGTGAATCCAGCACTGGAGTGATATAAACACTGGAGAGTGCATCATGGAGGACATTATACAGTAGCACTGAGCAGTGTGGCTGTGAATCCAGCACTGGAGTGATATAAACACTAGAGAGTTCAACATCGAGGACATTATACAGTAGCACTGAGCAATGTAGCTGTGAATCCAGCACTGGAGTGATATAAACACTGGAGAGTGCATCATGGAGGACATTATACAGTAGCACTGAGCAGTGTGGCTGTGAATCCAGCACTGGAGTGATATAAACACTAGAGAGTGCATCATGGAGGGTATTATACAGTAGCACTGAGCAATGTGGCTGTGAATCCAGCACTGGAGTCATATAAACACTGGAGAGTTCATCATGGAGGGTATTATACAGTAGCACTGAGCAGTGTGGCTGTGAATCCAGCACTGGAGTGATATAAACACTAAAGAGTTCATCATGGAGGATATTATACAGTATCACTGAGCAGTGTGGCTGTGAATCCAGCACTGGAGTGATATAAACACTAAAGAGTTCATCATGGAGGATATTATACAGTATCACTGAGCAGTGTGGCTGTGAATCCAGCACTGGCGTGAGATAAACACTAGAGGGTTAAACTCCAGTTGCTATAATGTAACTCTGATCTGCTCTATGACGTTCAGCTCCTATAGATGGCTGCCCCCCCCCCCAAAATGCGACAATTAACCCATGAGTTTGTAGGTTTATTAGATAAAAAATGCAAAATAAACCCTTTAAACTGTTGGAGCTTATCAGCGTCTGGTGGATTCTAAAAACTGAAAAATACATGTTATTTTTGTAAATATCACATTTTGTCCTTTCAGCCCTCGTGTTCCAGGTTTATTGGACTTTTCCTCGGAAACTCTTAACAGCAATTTTTAAAAGGTCACTTGGATTTATTTTTATGTCTGGCCACAAATAAACCTATAAACTTTTTCATCTACATCCAAGGAGCATAATAATACGCTGTAAAATATAAAGCAAACCTATAAAGTTTATGGTATAATTTATCCCTCCCCGCACTGAGGGTTGCGCTATATCCGGAGCAGCCGGAGAGTCCAAGATAATGGGAAGAGCGGCACAAAACATAACGGCATCACATCCACTCCGTGAATAGGAGCTAATGATAGGGCCAAGAATATTCAGATGATAACTAAGTGCAAAGTCCGGCTGCCAATGCAAAAAAATAATATCTAAAGTAATTATCAATAAAAAATGGAAACCCAGATCCAGACTGGCGGGAACAGAGCTGGGAATGCAAAGGGATGGAGACGACTGCGAATAGAAACCCAACAGCGCTGGACTTCTGAGGATCTCTGCTATGGGAATTTTAATAATCCAGCGCTCATCACATCTCAGGGTAACTGTGTCTTTAAATAATACTGAAAATTAACCCTTTCCTGTGATTTCAATCTTTCTTTTATGTGCTGAACACTTTCTATAGCCTATAAGAGGCAGCTCTTTATATTTGTAAACAGACCTTTAGGCTGACGCAATGTAACAACTTTGGCCACGACACACTTTGTGGCCAATGATGGTTGTTTGCCAATGCTCCATTGCAGAATAGAGCAAATCAATGTGGTGACGTTGCAATGGGCGAGCTGCCGGGTTTGGTGGGATTTGGAAGCTTTTGGAACTTAAAAGTAACATACACTAACCTGTTATGTAGCGATATGGATCTGGATCCAGTGGAACAATAGCGGGATATAAGAATGTAACGGAGTCATCTGCAGCATGGAGTGCTGTGCCTGTGGGTGATGTAAGGAGCTGGACGTTGTTCCTTGAACCTCATTTTACCAATTGGGGACAATCGGACAGACTTCTCCCCTAGTTTTGGCCAAGGGCTGTTTTCTATTTATATCTTCACATTAAGGCTTTTTTTCTAGAATTTATTATTGATGATGTAAATAATGTATGTGTATGAAATCAGCAGGACACTCCTTTCCCCAATATCTGATGATGCCCCCCATTACCAACTATAGGATGGGGGCTTTTGATATAACATTTTAACTATCTAATAAAATAGTCCCACATTTCAGTTTGTGAGATTATTGTGTCCTGCACATGTACATGTCCTATGTTCTGCTATTGCAAATCAGCGTTCTGGTGCTTTCTGATTATCCGTCTACTTCTTGATTTTTCATGTAATCTGCATTTTTAATGTTCACAGAATTAATATGCAATCACAAATGACACATTTATTAGAGCCTTGCAGATTTCACGTGTCCTTCAATGTCCTGCGCACAATTCATCATCGCGGGTCGTGTCAATCAGTAATTACTAATTATAGATTTTGTACACACTGCGGAAAACCTCGTATTTCCTCCAATCTCTCGGCCATGATCAAGGTGTGATGACTGCGGTGAGGCTGTCATGTATCTCTGCCCTGTCCTTCACCATCTACATTTTCTCTACTCCAAGTGATGAAGTCCTCATGATGATCAGAGATGATTGATAAAGGATGATTGTTACGAACCGGCGCCGCCATAGCTGCAAGCAGCCTGCTGCGGTTCCTGTTGCGCCCAGGCGCCGGCTGCTGTTCTTGGCCGTGCCTCGGGTTGTCCAGTTGGCTGCTCCTTCCACCACGTCTAAGTGTGGAGAGGCGGGTAGTGCGCATGCGTGCGCCGATTTACCCCAACCAGAGTCTAAGCCCGGTGTTTTGCCTAGTGAGCATGCTCAGCCTGATTGTGTTATGTCTGAGACTAAGTCCTCAGTTCAGGCTACTGAGCATGCTTCCACAATTAACCCTAACAGTCTCTTTGCACAGGTACTTGGACTTCGTGCTGTGTCTAAGTTCTGGGATGTGCCTACTGAGCATGCTCAAACTGATAGTCTGCTTTCTGAGCCTGTTGCTCAGGCTACTGAGCATGCTCAGGCACTTAGTGCATCAGAGGCTAGGTCCGGTAAGGACCTCACTGAGCATGTCCGTGAGGTGGCAGGCCCTGATAGGGCAGAGGGTGTCAGGTGTCCTGATGACGTGGCAACTCCGGACTGGCTCTCAGAGGCCCGCCCCTATGATCTGGCACCTCACCATTGGTCGTCAGACGATGACTGGTGAAGTGTTTGGGGCGTGGCTGCCATGAGGTCATCAATGACGTGGTGGTTCCTGATAGGTCGCATGTGACGTCACTGATGACATGGCACTCTGCTATTGGACCTTGGTGGTTCCACCCTGGGTTTGGGGCGGACCCAGGTTATAAAAGGGGCTGGAGACAACATGGAGGTGCGCAGTCTTCATTTAGAGTTCTTGGTGGCATAAGCCTTGTTGGAAGCAGTAGGTAGGGCTAGGCGAACGGTGCCTGTCACGCCAAGATTTGTGGCTCAGCACATGAGGGTCAGGCGCCGTGCTTCCTTGCTGCCGTTCCTGTTGTGCTAGAGCAGTCCAGTGGCGTTAACTGGGCTGCAGCTGCTGCGTCACCTGTTCAGTTGTGCCTCCTACGCACACGGACAGAATACCTGTTGCGTCACCTGTCCGAGAGTGCCCTCTACGCACACGGACAGTGTACCTTCTGCGCCACCTGTCCGGTTGTGCCCTCTACGCGCACGGACAGCGCACCCCACAACCCCTGTGAAGTTAACAGGGTGTTCCTGGATTGGGTGTGTGAACCCTATTATCCTCCTCGGCTTCCCAGTCAAATGCTACTGGTGTGACTACCTGGTCTGACGTGTCCTTTACACACGTGGCCAGTCGAGTGGTGGCCAGAAACGCTAATCGGAGGACCGCTCGGCCTGACGTGTCTTACACACGTGGCCGACAGGGCGCTGTCGCAGCGGTCTTCTCGGTCAACGCTAACTGGTTACCATCCGGCCTGACGTGTTGTTACACACGTGGTCGGAGTAGCGTCCGCTCCACCGAAACGCTAACTGGGTTGTCGTCCGGTCTGACGTGTCCCTACACACGTGACCGGTTCCTTGAGTTATCTCAGAGCCATCCAGCTCTATAGTCTCCGCCTAACGCACAGGGTGCCAGCAGCTCCATTACCATCTGGAGCACGGTGGGCCCCGACTGGCTATTGGGATATATACCCCCTGGTCCTAATCCGCCAGTACCCCCGTAACAGTAAGACTGCGCCAGGGTCTGGCTGGCATGGCGGAGATGGAGCAGCTACATCAGTTCATACTGCAGCTTGATGCCAGAGTGAGGTCTCTGGAGAAGTCTGCTCTTGCTGCTGATATGGATGATGTGGTGGCTCAAGCGGCTGCAATGGTGTCAGTCACCAAGCCTACTCCAACCCTCCCTCACCTCTCGCTGCCCAACAAGTTTACGGGGAACAGCAAGGCATGTAGGGGATTCGTGAACCAGTGCTCAGTCCATCTAGAGCTGTTGGCTGCACGGTTTTCTACAGAGAGGTCGAAGGTGGGGTTTATCATCTCCTTGCTCTCTGATAGAGCACTGGAGTGGGCTACACCATTGTGAGAGAGGAATGACCCTGTAGTACAAGACTCTAAGGAGTTTTTGGAGTCCTTGCGACAAGTGTTCCTGGGGCCTCAGGTCACTCACGACTCGGCCCTACAGCTACTGACTTTGGAGCAGGGGCGTACCTCCTCGAGTCAATATGCTGTGAGTTTCAGGACACTTGCTGCAGAACTGAGGTGGTCAGAGAGGACTCTCATTCCACTGTTCTGGAAGGGATTAGCCTCGCACGTGAAGGACGCATTAGCGTCGCGTGAGGTACCAACTACCCTTGAGGGCCTCATGACTCTGGCTACCCGCATTGACCTGCGGACCTCCGAACGTCAGCTGGAGCGCAGGTCAGAGGGTCGTTCAGCCACTGTAGTGGTCTCTCCTACTGCACCTCCCTTAGAGGACATCTCTGTCCCTATGGACATCGCTAGGGTTGGTGTTGCTAGGTCTTCGAGTCGCAAGGGCATTTCCTGTTTCGCTTGTGTGCAGTATGGTCATTATGCCAACCGTTGCCCAAACCGTCAGGGTAAGTGACCGCGATTGGTGACCATAGCTGGAGGTAGACTGGACTCTGCGTCATCCATTAGGGTGACGTTTCCCGCGTCCATTTCCTTTAAGGGGTCAACATGGTCCACAAGGGCAAGTGTGGACACAGGTGCTGGGGATAGTTTCATCTCCTCCTCTTTTGCCCGGCGGCATGCCATCCCACTGGTGCAAATGCCAAGGCCAGTGAGAGTCCGTGTGGTGGATGGGTCCTTGTTGCCCAAGGTAATTCACCAGCGGACAGTGCCCATTACCCTTGCCATGTCATCTGGGCATAGGGAGACCATTTCATTTCTGGTTCTCTTTAAGGGTGCAGATGATATTCTGCTGGGTATTCCTTGGTTGAAGCGGCATTCCCCACATATCGACTGGACGTCTGGGGTGATTACGCGGTGGAGCGAGTCTTGTAGCTTCCACTGCATGTCTCCATCTTCCGCCCGTCGCTCAGTGGGATCTGTGGCGACTATAGACCATTCGAGTGGGAGGGCCGCTAGAGGGAGGGGTACTGTTACGAACCGGCGCCGCCATAGCCGCAAGCAGCCTGCTGCGGTTCCTGTTGCGCCCAGGCGCCGGCTGCCATTCTTGGCCGTGCCTCGGGTCATCCAGTTGGCTGCTCCTTCCACCACGTCTAAGTGTGGAGAGGCGGCTAGTGCGCATGCGTGCGCCGATTTACCCCAGCCAGAGTCTAAGCCCGGTGTTTTGCCTAGTGAGCATGCTCAGCCTGATTGTGTTATGTCTGAGACTAAGTCCTCAGTTCAGGCTACTGAGCATGCTCCCACAATTAACCCTAACAGCCTCTTTGCACAGGTACTTGGACTTCGTGCTGTGTCTAAGTTGTGGGATGTGCCTATTGAGCATGCTCAAACTGATAGTCTGCTTTCTGAGCCTGTTGCTCAGGCTACTGAGCATGCTCAGGCACTTAGTGCATCAGAGGCTAGGTCCGGTAAGGACCTCACTGAGCATGTCCGTGAGGTGGCAGGCCCTGATAGGGCAGAGGGTGTCAGGTGTCCTGATGACGTGGCAACTCCGGACTGGCTCGCAGAGGTCCGCCCCTATGATCTGGCACCTCACCATTGGTCGTCAGACGATGACTGGTGAAGTGTTTGGGGCGTGGCTGCCATGAGGTCATCAATGACGTGGCGGTTCCGGATAGGTCGCATGTGACGTCACTGATGACATGGCACTCTGCTATTGGACCTTGGCTGGACCCAGGTTATAAAAGGGGCTGGAGACAACATGGAGGTGCGCAGTCTTCATTTAGAGTTCTTGGTGGCATAAGCCTTGTTGGAAGCGGTAGGTAGGGCTAGGCGAACGGTGCCTGTCACGCCAAGATTCGTGGCTCAGCACATGAGGGTCAGGCGCCGTGCTTCCTTGCTACCGTTCCTGTTGTGCTAGAGCAGTCCAGTGGCGTTAACTGGGCTGCAGCTGCTGCGTCACCTGTTCAGTTGTGCCTTCTACGCACACGGACAGAATACCTGTTGCGTCACCTGTCCGAGAGTGCCCTCTACGCATACGGACAGCGCACCCCACAACCTCTGTGACCTGTGGCCGACAGGGCGCTGTCGCAGCGGTCTTCTTGGTCAACGCTAACTGGTTACGTGTTGTTACACATGTGGTCGGAGTAGCGTCCGCTCCACCGAAACGCTAACTGGGTTGTCGTCCGGTCTGACGTGTCCCTACACACGTGACCAGTTCCTTGAGTTATCTCAGAGCCATCCAGCTCTATAGTCTCCGCCTAACCCACAGGGTGCCAGCAGCTCCATTACCATCTGGAGCACGGTGGGCCCCGACTGGCGATTCGGATATATACCCCTGGTCCTAATCTGCCAGTCCCCCCGTAACAATGATGCAGAGACTTACAGAGTAACTTAACCCCAGAATAGTGTGAACAGTGTTACATGAGGAATAACAATATTTCTGGCTGTTACATGACCGGCATCCAGCGTATTTCCCCCTGCAGGATCTATCTCTTAAATTGCAATTGACTCTGATCTTGTGGGGGGGGGACTATCCACTATAATATCCTGTATACACAACACACACATGAGGGACTCATGATCTTCATTCCTTAGTTAGAACACAGAAGCAGCAGCATGGAGGAAAATATACAGCAGTACTGAGCAGTGCAGATGTGAGCCCAGCTCTGGGGTGAGGTAAAAGACTGATTAGAACGCTCAGTACAATCTTTGTGTTTCTCCCTCTGCTTGTTTTCTGCTTTTCCCCTTCCCCTCCTTTTTCTCTGTCCATAGAGTATAATAAGAGGTGTAACCTGATTCCTCATTGTGCTGGCTGTCTTGTCGGCCCCCACTCATTCCACTAAATATTATTGGGGAAGGATTGTAAGGAAGGGCAACTAGGATTGTGAAGGTCCAGGCTATGAATCAATTGTCCATATAATAAGATCATCTGTGTTTGTATGATTATTGCTTAGATGCTGATGTACATACCAGGATGCGCCTTTGGAATGTGCTATTGAAACAAATTATACTAGGCTGAACAATGCAAGTATTCAGAACACACTGATTGTATTCATAACATGTTGGTTCTCACCAGCTGGCATGTGAAGCTGGGACTTTATTTCTACCAAAATGTACAATGAACAAAGAAGTATTAAGTAGCTGGTTCAAACTGGTATTAAGAAGCTAGTAGCAGGGTGATAACATGCTATGTGGACTTTGCTGTTTATCTCCAACCAATCAGGGACAATGTTGAACTGAATAACTGTGTGTATTTTATAATATACGGATTAGAAGAGCTTTAAGCTTCTCCCGGATAGAGACACGTCTCTGTGTGGTCATTTGTCCTCATACATACATCTGTGCAGATTTGATTTGGACTCCGACTCTGTGACCCTGAACACCCCTTAGCGGTGTCCCCCAACAGGATATATGCATGATTTCTATGTGTGCCCTTAATCTGTAGTGCCTAAACCTTGGTGGATTAAGAACCACTTTAAAACATAAACACGAAATGTTAAGGAGGAAGAGGCTTGTAGTCATTTGTATCAAGAGATTTAATTGTCAGATATAAATAGGATGTATGATAACTTATTGATTGCTCTGAGATCAACCAGTGAGACCCCTTAATCCTGAAAACTAGGTGACATCTGATGGAGCAGCGCTACTCCATTCACTGCCTATGGGCTGTCAGTAATAGCCCAGTCCATCACTTGTCTTTCTCAAGCATTTTGGGATCAGTTGGGATCCCAGCAGTAGACCCTCTAGTGATTGGCAAGTAATCCTCTATTATACAGATAGGAAATAACATGATATCTTGGCTTAAACCCTTTCAGTATCTGACCAAACCTATTACCAAGTTTTGGTAGTGATATATGTAAAAGGGTACAAAAAACTGCCAATATAAAAAAGGCCGAATATAATATAATAATAATTTATTCATTTATATAGCGCTATTAATTCCATAGCTTTACATACATTGGCAACACCGTCCCCATTGGGGCTCACAATCTAGGCTCCCTAACTGTATGTTTTTGGAGTGTGGGAGGAAACCAGAGACCCCAGAGGAAACCCACGCAAACACGGGGATAACATACAAACTCCTTGCAGATGGTGTCCTTGGTGGGAATTGAACCCAGGACCCCAGCGCTGCAAGACTGCAATGCTAACCACTGAGCCACCGCAAGACTGCAGTGCTAACCACTGAGCCACCGTGCTGCACACAATAACTTTCAGTTATATTCCCTCCTTCCTGCACAAAGGATCTATTTCCAAGAGTATAATCTCTCTGTTACTATTACTTTACTGACTACTATGCCCTATGTATCTGGTGCATCACAAACAAGCACAGACTGAAGACACTTTGTTACAATAATAAAATAGAACAAGTTTATTCCCTAACAATACTATGCGCAATACACAATATAATACCAGCACATAATAATAATAATAATAATATTAATATTTATTCACTTATATAGCACTATTAATTCCATGGCACTTTACATACATTGGCTCATGTTATCAATAAGAGAAGCATATACTAAATCTAAATTATACACAAATACAATACAGTGATACACCCGTAATAATACCTTCACAATTACACTATAAAACCCACAATTATATACCACCCACTTTGACGGAAACACTCACCCAGTTACAGCCCACCCAACACTTACACTATCCCTATTGGTTACAGGTACACAGGTTTGGATACTTCGCCATGTGGCCATTTTTTATTTTATTAATGCAAAAGCAGAGAGAGGTAACATGAAGTGTGTCCGGCTTATATACGGGCTTATATACGGGCTTATATACGGGCTTATATACGGGCTTATATGCGGGCTTATATAGGGGTCTGTGACCATGAATTATTTCCCCTGTCATTGGCTGTAATCTGTGATGTCACGGGGGTGCGTGTATTTCCAGGTGTTGAAAACTCCTACCACTTAAAAAGGTAAATGCAAACCACATGGTCTCTTTGTTCCAACCTTCAAGTGCAAGAGAATATGTAAAACACTTCCCTTCTACAATGTAACCTCTATGTTGCCACCGGTGCCTTCAGCCTCCATCTGCTTTGTTAGGTCGCCCCAAACCCAAACACGGCTCCTAAGTAACTAATTGGTAAATATTGATGAGCAAACACTAAAGTGCTGGAGTGCTCCTTACTAGAGTGCAGCAGGTCGGACTCTCTGACGGGCTCAACTGGAGTAACAAGTATAATGGAAGTTAACTATTGGGCCTTCCGGTTCTCCGTCCACATATAACCAGCCATAAACAGCATTTCAGGGGGAGGGTGGATGGGTTTTTTATTTATTTATCTTTTTTTTACAGAAAGCATCCAAACACATTGTTTTTTCCTTCAGTGAGAGCCATTCAGAGACAGCAGGAGGCTTCCACTGGAATGTGGCTTCCATCATGGCAGCCGGCTCTGTGTCTCATCATTCACAAAAGACACAACCACGCACTCACGATATTCGTCCAAGCACCAAGCGCACCCCAAAGTTCGATTGAGTTTCCAGCAGTGCCGAGCACCAAGTGTACCCAAACATCCCAATACTCGCTCGAGTATCCAACAGTGCAGAGCACCTAGCATACCCGAGCACCCCGATTCTCGCTCAAGTATCCAGCAGTGCCGATCACCAAGCATACACGAGCACCCCGATTCTCACTCGTGTCCAGCAGTGCTGAGCACCAAGTATACCCGAGCACTCTGATGCTCGCTCGAGTATCCAGCAGGCCAGAGCACCAAGCGTACCCGAGCACCCCAATACTTGCTCGAGTATCTAGCAGTGCCAAACACCAAACGTACCCGAGCACCCTGATGCTCGCTCGTGTATCCAGCAGTGCCAAGCACCAAGCATATCCAAGTACCCAATGCTCGCTCGAGTATCCAACAGTGCCGAGCACCAAGCGTACATGAGCACCCCGATGCTCACTCGAGTATCCAGCAGTGCCAAGCACTAAGTGTACATGAGCACCCTGATACTCACTCGTGTATCCAGCAGTACCAAGCACCAAGCGTATCCAAGTACCCAATGCTCGCTCGAGTATCCAACAGTGCCAAGCACCAAGCGTACATGAGCACCGTTTCTCGCTCGTGTATCCAGCAGTACCAAGCACCAAGCGTATCCAAGTACCCAATGCTGGCTCGAGTAACCAACAGTGCTGAGCAGCAAGCGTACCCGAGCACCTGATTCTCGCTCGTGTATCCAGCAGTGCCAAGCACCAAGCGTATCCAAGTACCCAATGCTGGCTCGAGTAACCAACAGTGCTGAGCAGCAAGCGTACCCGAGCACCTGATTGTCGCTCGTGTATCCAGCAGTGCCAAGCACCAAGCGTATCCAAGTACCCAATGCTGGCTCGAGTAACCAACAGTGCTGAGCAGCAAGCGTACCCGAGCACCCGATTCTCGCTCGTATATCCAGCAGTGCCAAGCATGCTTGCTCATCAATATTGCTGAATAATGTGTTAAGAACACAGCCATGTGCTTTAATCTCTTCAAACAACATCGAAGAGTTGTGATCTGAAGAATGTCACGAGCCAATTACATTACAGAGTAATTTGGCCAAATATTCTTAACTAGACAAGAAGTCCTGAAAAATAATTAAAAGGATCTAAGGCTTTGAAAAGAAAAGATTTGAAGGCACCTGATATTCTATCATTGGGACGATCATCCATTGAGAAAACCAATCCTGCCCCAGATCCATCTGCCCGTCTACCATCCCTCCGATGCTGAGCAGCCGCCATCTCCATCGTCTTCTGAATTACATAACGCGGCATCTTTTATTTTTGCTTTTATGCCCATAACTAAATTGTAATATCCATCTATCTGGAAATCAGTTACTGTGATTTATACATTATATCAGAGGGAAATGTCCGGTTTATATAGTTTTCATTTTTATTGTGCCATAAATCAATCCTTTATTCCATGGCGGATAACTCGGCTTATTTGGGCTTTGCCTTTCACATCATCATAACAATAAATCTGTCCACATTGTACAAATGATTGATTTATAGGTTAACACCAGATCCCAAGACTGTATACAATGCGTGAGATATAAATCTGGGAATTGTATCCTATTAATGAATGAGGTTTCCTATTTGTGTGAATGTTTGCTTCCTCTTATAAACATTTCCCGTTTGATACATTTGCTTATCCTTTGTTATAAATGTTTCCTGAGTTACTATGAATGTTTCTTGTTACAAATGTTTCCTATTTGTTGCATTTTCCTCTTTCTGAGATGCTTCTTGTCAGTAATTAAGATGTTGCAATGTTTCCAATCATCTATGATGAAGAGAGGCTGGAGAAGGCTCCATTCCTTTATTGCTCCATGTACTGTGTGAGTTCTGTGTGATAATAATTAGACCTTTGTGTATAATTTCGCTTGGAAATGAAGACTAAAATTCAGCTACAACATATGTTACCCAGCGAAAATGGTTTTGGCAAGTGGCGCTCGCAGCAGTTCGGTGCCATCCTGGTTTATGAGTTTTTTAGAGGTATATTAAGGTAATTAATTTTCCCAAATGAGGATCAATGATACTTTTCATAGGAATATTGCTCAGGAACAAAGCCACGATTGCCTGTGCAGTAAATAGCTGAAGCCGGGAATTTAGTGCAGGTCACAATATTGCAGGGGACGCCGGAGAGCTGGATCTGTTAATGGCACAAATAAAGGTTGTTTTTTGATACATTACTGGAGCTGGAGATGTTCTGTCCCATACGACTGCGACAAGTGTCACAAGACTCCATGTTATACATCAAACACAGCTCAGTGCACACATTTACATCTGCATTTCATAGGCCAGTAACAGATTAGGTAACATTGTTACCCTCAATGTCCAACAAGATTAGTATTTTGTCAGATTGTTGCAAAACGACCACTATTCTGACTGCACAGGAAAGCTGAGCCTACGCTGGCCCATACTCTATCCTCATGGGTAGCGTGCAGAGATGACCAAATCAATTTGAGGTGAAGCAAATTTGCTGGAAATTTTACCAGTAAATTTGGATTCACCAAAATCCATATTTTGTTTCAGCAAAGGAAATGCCATCTTGTGCTGATCAGAGCCCTGGAAGAGCAAGAACAGAGACTTGTGACCAATGCATTGGGTGCTTGGGCTACAACAATGATCATACTGAGGAATATATCCTACTGAGGCTACACCGCCACCCTTAGTGCAGCTCCTCACCCCGTGTCCTTGCCCTTAGTGAAGCTCCTCACCATGTGTCCTGCCCTTAGTGAAGCTCCTCACCATGTGTCCTGCCCTTAGTGAAGCTCCTCACCATGTGTCCTGCCATTAGTGAAGCTCCTCACCATGTGTCTTGCCCTTAGTGAAGCTCCTTACCCTGTGTCCTTGCCCTTAGTGAAGCTCCTTACCCTGTGTCCTTGCCCTTAGTGAAGCTCCTCACCCTGTGTCCTGCCCTTAGTAAAGCTCCTTACCCTGTGTCCTTGCCCTTAGTGAAGCTCCTCACCCTGTGTCCTGCCCTTAGTAAAGCTCCTCATCCTGTGTTCTGCCTTTAGTGAAGCTCCTCACCCTGTGTCCTGCCTTTTGTGGCTCTCCTCATCCTGTGTTCTGCCTTTAGTGAAGCTCCTCACCCTGTTTCCTGCACTTAGTGAAGCTCCTCACCCCATGTCCCGCCCTTAGTGAAGCTCCTCACCCCATGTCCTTGCTCTTAGTGAAGCTCCTCACCCCGTGTCCTTGCCCTTAGTGAAGCTCCGCACCCTGTGTCCCGCCCTTAGTGAAGTTCCTCACCCCGTGTCCTTGCCCTTTGTGAAGCTCCTCACCCTGTGTCCTGCCTTTAGTGAAGCTCCTCACCCTGTTTCCTGCACTTAGTGAAGCTCCTCTCTCCGTGTCCTGCACTTAGTGAAGCTCCTCACCCCATGTCCTGCACTTAGTTAAGCTCCTCACCCCGTGTCCTGCACTTAGTGAAGCTCCTAACCCTGTGTTCTGCCCTTAGTGCAGCTCCTCACCCTGTATCCTGCCCTTAGTGCAGCTCCTCACCCCGTGTCCTGCACTTAGTGAAGCTCTTCACCCCGTGTCCTGCCCTTAGTGAAGCTCCTCACCCCGTGTCCTGCACTTAGTGAAGCTCCTCACCCTGTGTCCTGCCCTTAGTGCAGCTCCTCACCCCATGTCCTGCCCTTAGTGCAGCTCCTCACCCCGTGTCCTGCCCTTAGTGCAGCTCCTCACCCCGTGTCTTGCACTTAGTGCAGCTCCTTACCCCGTGTCCTGCACTTAATGAAGCTCCTCATCCCATGTCCTGCCCTTAGTGCAGCTCCGCACCCCGTGTCTTGTAGCTTTGACCGGAGTGTTCCTTTTACTAGAAGAATTCTAAATGCAGCTTCGGGCGACTGCCTCATAAAAAAACAAGATATAATTTGAAAATGTTAAAAAAGATCAGAAATCTCCGAGTAAACTATTTCTGCTTTAAACTTCATGTTCAACAATGAAATAATTACATGTTGTGCGAGTGGCTTCATTGTGGAAGTTTGCATGGAGAGACGCTGACAATGGCTGGAAGAAGTTTAATTGCACAGAAAACTTTTACACTTCTCCAGAAATTATACAATGTTTAAAGTAGCAAAGCAATAATCAAAAGAAAAAAATCAGGATCAAAATGACCTCGAGGTTATTCACCTTAGTAGCGGGGAATTTAATATCATAATCAAAAGAGATCTGGTGGAAAATATTCAGCAGACGGCGGCGGCGACATGTGGACCCTCCTGACCCGATGCCGCGTGGCTTATCTCCAACCATGAGCAAAATGCAATCTGAGATAAAATGATCCGAGCAAAGTCTATCAATATTTCACATAAATAACGCGGACGCGGAGCTGCCAATAATCTGACATTTGCTTGTTTCTTGACATCTCTGTGAAGTAATAAAACAATAATCAAAGGGCAGCGCAACTTCAAGACGACCTCAAAGTCAGCGGCTGCGGACACCGAAAGTGCCGTGACGTTCTAGGATGAAATCAAAGTATCCGAGCGATACAGAGAAGAGCAGAGAAAATGCCTTCAATCGTCTCCTGGAGACTCGGCGCCTATGGGAAAGTGAATCACCAATTACAGCCGTCAAATATCAGCATTGGAAATGGCCGGAATTAGAATAAGATGACACTTTGTCAGTTAGTCTGCAAATTTCAGGACTATGATGTAATGCAGAAAGGCCAAATTAACACATTGGAAGGCAGAGTAGAAAAATGTCATAAATCAATCTCAATCTCCTCTGATAAAAATGAAGGTAGCACGGCAAACAAGAGTAACGCTAGCATGCCACAGCATGTATGGAGGACTATGAGCGAAATACACTCCTTCTATGCCATTGGAACTCCAAATTAGTAAGATTTGTTTTACAATCGCTTGGGAAATCATTGCACCACACACGCTTTGTGGTGTAGTTAAAGTATCTACTTTATCATCATGTGACCAGTTTATATAGTATCCCAAACAAAGAAATAACACCTCAGAACTATGCACCAATAAGAGCTGCAGAGGTGTGTATAGAAATGTGAAACTTCCCCGCTCATCAGTGTTAGCTGAGCCCTATGACATCATTCAGTTATAAAACAAGATGGTTTCTATAAGAGCAAAATCGCTTGTATTCGCTCACAATCCCCCCTTTTGTGAATAATTATGGGTCTATCAGGAGGTATATAGGAGAGTGCTGCCCACGTCCTCGGGACTTTCCTACCTGCTTCTCAGTGCCCTACCTGAATACACATAATTATATCAAACACTAAGGATCTCTTCTTGTCTCGTTTCTATATTCCACAACCAGGAGTTCTTTGACAGGATTTCCCTTACATGTGGACCTGATTACCTTTTTGTATTACACAGTTTAGCACTTTTACGGCTACAAATACCAGCAAACAAACAATATTAGTTATATACAGGTTTATATTATCCATGAAAATTGCCCACTTAAACCCTTAAACATTTTGGTTGGTTCAGTTCAGAGAATGTCTCTCCCACCATGAGTCCTTGTTTTCATCGTGTTCCTATAACCATTGTTCCCTTATTTTGGCTATTTCCCGTATATCAGCCCCAATCTGAAGATATCCCATAAGGTCTTATGTGAAATAATCCAGCACTCTGTGTGTTGTGACCCTCATTCTGCTGGCGCTGTGACTCTTTACAACGACTGCTGTGTATACAGATGGGTTTTGCTTCAAGCTTTATTGAAGTCTCTGTGGTTAGGAGAAACTGGATCTGCCCATGTAGTCTTGGCTCATAGCTCTTTCTCGATTGTCTTTTTAGGATCACCCAGTCTCCTGGCTTGAGACCATGTGCTACTGGCACTGATTTAGGATCTGGAATTGGAGAATACACCTGTTTATCACACTATTTAGTCAACCATATAAGAATTGTTCATCCCTGGTCACAATATCCTGCTGAATCTGAAGTATCTGTGGGAAATATAATCTTGTTCTAAGTGCTAAACCAAACAATATCTTATATGGAGACCTATTTATTAAAAAAGAAAACAAAACATGCATTCGGTCCACGACTTGCCAGTTCCCACCTTTACCTTCTGGATTTTTACCTTGACTGTCCTATTCAACCTTTCCACCTTCCTACAAAATATGCACTTTTACCACTTCCGGAACCCCATTT
This sequence comes from Anomaloglossus baeobatrachus, assembly GCF_048569485.1. NCBI lineage: Eukaryota > Metazoa > Chordata > Amphibia > Anura > Aromobatidae > Anomaloglossus > Anomaloglossus baeobatrachus. Next base: position 9,090,863 of record NC_134361.1, read on the forward strand.
TTACATACCACCTCCATCATGTGCTTTTCAGCAATAACGTCATTTTCTGCATTGGAATGCCTCAGATCAATTCTGGAAAGAAATTACACAACAAGCACAAACGTACATAAACCTACTCATGATATACATCTATAATCAATCTGCAATGTCTGGAGAAGTAGAGCGGATGAGAGGTGCATTTCTGCTGGATCTTTACAGGTTTTTTTTTACATTGCATTAAGCACACATCTTACAAGGCTGGATGTGTGTCTGGCCACCTGGGTACTGAACCCTGGTGTCACCCATACCTTGTCCACCAAAGCACACACTGATAACTGTCTTTCACAGATGTGTTAGTCCATGGGTTACCTGGGCCTTCATTGAGAAGAGAGCTCATGGCAGAGAAAGCTTACCGCCCTTTATCCACAGACCTTCCTCAGTCACTGGCTCCCTGTGTCTCACACTCCATTCCCTGTTGAATCGCTTGTTCCTGTAGGGATTTAAGAACATGAGGAGTGACAGGTGCCACTGAGGTGCTGGTCTGCATTGTTGAAAGACTCTCGACTCTTGGCCCGTTCGCTGATTCTTTCTCAGCTGCATCTGTGCAAGCATCTCCTCTGGCTCCATCATTGTCAGCTCAGATCTGAGCTTTATCTTCACTATGCCAGGCTCATTTGATAACAGAAGAGCCTCTATCCGGGCTCGTATGCACGCTGCGGTGTTTATGGGTTTCTCATGTGATATTAGGAAAGATCTACCACCTACATACACATTTGACTATCTTACCCTTTTCCGCTCTACATGACTCAGAGAGGGCATCTTTATCTCTGTCTCCTGTACCAATAGGGGGGGAGAGAGTGGTTCGGGTTTTTATTACCTCATGTTGTGTAAACCGTAGCATATCCAGTGTAGAATCGACCAACATCTTATCATCTTGTTCCATCTATGAAAAATAATTAAAAATATGTGTTAGATCATTCTATAACTTTAGCTCTGACTGTGATACAGTTAGTGGTTGTCTGTACTTTACATCTTTACATGGTTGAAGGTCCTAAATAAATAACATATAAGACAAGATTCTCCTATTTTTCACTTTCTCATTTAGCAGATATGATTCTTACTAATCCAGGAAGTATGACTGTTGCGGGGGAAGGGCCAGTTTCAATATCTCTGTAGTATGTATATCTGTTACGCCCTTCACTGTTGGAGAATATAATAGGTGACATCTTTCCCCATTTTTTGAATTCACTATCCTCTTTATAGCTGGATTCAAAACTGTGTATTAGAGTCCCACATTTATAGCATGAGGAAAGGCCCATAGCATCTAGATTATCATTTAGGAAATGTATATATATCTCTTATAACTTTGTGCTGTATCAGGCCTGTGCCAACCAGAAAAGCAATGACACAGCGTATTTTATGTTATGTTACTACATTGTTGGCTGGTCTTTGCAAGCCGGTTCTTATCATATTTTTTTTCTTAACTCTTTTTAAAAAGTTATGGTTTATGGCCTCTTTATGCTGCTATTCTGTAACCTTACTTCCCTCTGCTGAAAAGAAAAAAAAGGAAAATAAGTAACTCATTTAGTTCGATGTGAATAGGACAACAGTCAATAAGTTATCTGCATACTATAAACTAAACAACACAACAGCAAAGTCCATTTATTTACATTTCTTTTCAGAATAGATGCAATTGTAACAATATACATTACTGGTAAATTTTGGGCCCCTTGTGATAACACGGTCCATGTATACTGTAAACTATATCTGTGAAATGAAAAAAAAACAACAAAATAAAATACTGTCAGTCTGTGAGCAGAGGCACAGAATAAAGCTGGTGTCACACTAAGCGACAGCGACAACGACGTCGCTGTTACGTCACCATTTTCGGTGACGTAACAGCGACCTTGTAAGTCGCTGTTATGATCGCTGCTTAGCTGTCAAACACAGCAGAAGCAGCGATCATAACGTCGCTGTGCTACATGTGCAGAGAGCAGGGAGCCGCGCTTAGCGCTGGCTCCTTGCTCTCCTAAGTACAGTACACATCGGGTTAATTAACCCGATGTGTGCTGCAGCTACATGTCACAGTGCAGAGAGCAAGGAGCCGCGCGCACTGCTTAGCGCTGGCTCCTTGCTCTCCTAGCTACAGTATACATCGGGTTAATTACCCGATGTGTACTGCAGCCACATGTCACAGTGCAGGAGCCGGCACTGGCAGCAAGAGCGGAGGCTGGTAACCAGCGTAAACATCGGGTAACCAGGGAAAGGTCTTCCCTTGGTTACCCGATGTTTACGCTGGTTACAGCTTACCGCAGCTGCCAGTGCCGGCTCCTGATCGCTTCATTTCGTCGCTCTCTCGCTGTCACACACAGCGATGTGTGTGTCACAGCGGGAGAGTGACGACCAAAAAATGAAGCTGGACATTCAGCAACGACCGGCGACCTCACAGCAGGGGCCAGGTCGTTGCTGGATGTCACACACAGCGACAGCGACGGGACGTCGCTGCAACGTCACAGAAAATGGTGACGTAGCAGCGACGTCGTTGTCGTCGTCGTTATGTGTGACACCAGCTTAAAAATGTATTTTCCAAGTAAATCACCACAAAATGCTTTGATGATTTCCAACAAATAAACCCCTATCATTTGCATACCTCAAGAACTCTAATTTTCTCTGCAAAGTTAATTTAATCATTGGGGTAGGAACAGTAAAATAAAAACAAACTGTTGCTAATTTCTTTTGTCCTTAATTCTAACTGAACAGACAATAATACCTTGCTCTACAAGTTTGGAGAGGTTGGATTCCAAAGTTATCTCACTTTCTTTCAGAGGGGTTGTTTTCTTTCTTTGTTGAAAGTTTGAAAAAAAAACTACTGCTCCTCTTCCCTCCTCCATTTTTGGACAGAGTAAAAAAAAAAAAAACAACTTATCTGTTTTAAGTTTGAAGCAGCTTCTTCTCCTCCCCTCAGCCAAATATCAAAGGTTTTTTTTGCATCTTTTCTCTTCCAAACACATCTCTGTTGCATCTATTTAATTCTTTTACAAATGGATAAAGAACCTTCTATCATCTCTTTAGGGTAAGTGCTTTAAGATTTTTGGATTGTTCCCCCTACTTCGTTAGATATAGTGCTGCAGGACTTTAAAATGCTGATCATTTTATATGGGCAGTTACATATTTCTATTTTGTATTTACCAATTCTTCAAAGTTTTCATCTATTTATATCTGACTTGCATTTATTAAATGTCTAATTAAGCGAATATACTATTTAATTTTTTTAATTGTTAATGCAAGGAAAACCTAAAAACGTTTATAGGGGATGGGATTTCAACTTTGGGAGAAAGAACTATTGAGAGGGGCCAGGCTAAGCTGGGTGTTTACTGGGAGTGTCTGCATTACTATGCAGTTGCTATTTGCTACTATTCTATGAACGTCTACCTTTATACATGATTCATATGTAGTATACACAACAAAGGATCCGCCCTCAAGGGATTCAAAATCACAAGGAGATTTTGAATTTATAAACCTCCTATAGTCTCACCAAGCTCAAAGAATCCCCAAAATCTCTGATTATCAAAAAGTGCTTTAACATAGTAAACCCAGCATAATTATTTGTTCATTTAGCACTTAGTCAGTTTTCCTTTGTGCAGCTGCCCAGGAGCTGCCTAGCTCCCACCCTACAGATATGGGGGGGGGGGGGGGCAGTGGTGTCTGTCTCTATCTGCTCCGGCTTTTCTCCTTTGTTAGAATAATCAATAAGAACATTTTTGAAACTGAGCTAAGGTTTTGATCACTCCACAATCTCCATCATAGATTCTGTATGATGCATACTCAACACATCCACTGTACTGGTCCATTTATCAAAACATTTATACAACATATACTTTCTTCACATTCTTTCAGTATCTTTTGCCAACAAACCTTTGAACAGCAACCTGAACTCTAGCCAATCTGTAACTCCATGTACAGATCACCCATCTTCTGTCTATTACAACTGGTACACCAAAAAGATTCAGAGAGATAAAACCAGCGGGGACGCCTACCTTTCACAATGGTCCTTCTCTCTGCTTTTTCTATGCCTGCACATTTGGTTAGACGAATACCGTCAAGCACCATGTCTGATGGTTGGAACCATATGGGTTTGCTTTCTGCTATAGCACACTATTGTGTGCATTCATCAATAGCAATACAATCCACCAATGTTATAATTCAACCCACAATGACCAGTACAATGCTAAATCCACACTTACACAATGATCACATCCCATGCACACAGTTCACAAAGGCATAGATAACTTTCTCAGTTCTTGGACTAGACTATTTCATACAAGATAACTTACCTGGATAATAAAGTAAGGCAAGTGTAAGAATTAAGCTTCTTACCTTATGCTGCAGCTATTAGCATCACTTTCCCCAATGGGTCAATTTTAATTCAAGGTCCGGATGGTAAAATGTCTATCTGGGTACTGTGGGGCATGGTCTTACTGCAACCAATCACATGCCAGGACTGACAGTAGGTGTGGGATGCAGTGGATATGTATGTGGGTTAATGAGCGGACCCGGAAGTAGTATTACAGCCACGTGGGAAACTTGGTAAATATAATGCTCCTGCTTTGTTCCTTATTTTCTTTCTTTTTCCATATTTTTTTTTAATTATCAGAACAGTTACATGGAGTTCCCTGAGAACTCTGTGTTGGGGGTCCGTGCACAGATACTAGGTGTCTGGTAATGACCCCGAACTTTACAGTTCAGGTTCGCCCATCACTACTCAATAGTGTTTTATTATCAGACACAGCCATATAGTCTGACACAGCTACCTCCATACAATGCTTCAGATGCCACAGGGTGTCAGCCATAGAAATGCCCCAATAGTTCTCTGGTATCAAATGCATCTGACACTGCCTGTCAAACCCTGTGAGGTCATGACCTGACGGGAGAGACCCTATACCCAGTAAAGGACATGGGAGCACTGCAGCGGGAATCAATAACTTCTATATGATGGAACCTTAGGGAGCGATCATCATGGCGTATTCTCCAGTATTCACACTTGACTGTGGATTGTTGGGTCACTATAACTAAATCTAAATAGAAGGCACCAGTAGAATCGTTAGTGGATCATGTGCTGGCCACTAATGCTGAGATGTCCTTTTATTATAACTAACAAACCAAGACGATGCAAAGTGGTGGAAAGCGGTAATGGAAACCATTAGACAGAACTTTTCGAACTGGATAAAGAGACTGAATAAAATAACCATAGAGGGGGATATCCCTGCCAGGACTGGGACGGCATGTTAATCAGAAGGATCATATTGATCTGAAATGCGTAGCCGATCCACACACTCCTGTGTCTCACTCATATTTTTGGGGATTACTCAATAAAGCCTTCCACTATTTTATTTGGATTGTGGGAGCTGAATGTTTCTTCGTTTTCCTGGTGTTACACTGTAGAACGGCTAGGGCAGACGGTGGTAGTCATGTGCAGGAGTTGCCAGGCCAAAGCGCAGCCGCTTGGTCACCCCTTGCCTCCTGGTCACCGCTCCACTGCAGGGATGCTTTTGCCACAGTCCATTCGTTCTCTGAGTCAATAAAGCAGATACTGGTATAGTTCCTTCAAACAACTGATCTATACTAAACTTCAATACAGGAACTTCTTCCATTCACATAACACGGGCACGACTTCTGGTCCTAATGGAGTTCCCTCCAGACTCCACTTCCACATATAATTTATTGGCCGACTGCTGTCCTGGCACCTGGGCTCCATCGGACACCACTAGACCCTCATTCTCCCGTCTTACGTCACGCTGCATGAACCAATTCAAATAGTCTATAAGCCTATCCGTCCCACTCACAGGGATTAGCTTGGGTGTTGGAAGGGCTACGTAAGACAGCACTCCTCCATTGATGCTTTTGGCCAGGACCTACCATTCTCTGTTCAGGGCCCACTTACCATCACTCTCGCAGGTGATTTCTTTGGTTTTCTTATCCAGGAAAGAATGGACTAAACCCTGCTACTATGGACGCAGTTCACAGTCCTCTAAAGAGTAAGACCCCGCGTGTCTGGGATCAAAGAGTTGACCCTTAGGATCGTTAATTTGTATAATAGTATGGCCTCCTCTATCTATCTCCTACTGGGGACTCTTCTACATCTTGTCCTATATATACCCTATCATCCTCCTTTCTCCTTTCTCTTAACCCTTTGTCTGCCTATCCAGGTGCCAGGGCAGCCGTCACTACCACACTGCCACCTGGTGGCCATTTATAAGATACACAATACATTTTAGTACATTAAATAGAACCTTCTGTGTGCTGGCTACTTCTGCAGAGGGTGGGTGGGGTAGCCTTGACACCCCTTACAACATCTCAGTCTGATTTCATTGGAAGTGGATTGGATACTGAAGTTGTGACAGATACTGATGGAAATGGGCCCGAAGATCCTAAAATCTGCAGCAGCCCCTTTTATCGAAAGACCAGGGGTGGTCTGACGCTCACCAATCAGGCATTGATGAACTGGAGAGGTTATAGAGTAGAGGGTCAGCTTTGTTACAGTGTGTCATTTCTTCCAAGCATAAAGGTGACCGTGACGGGACAAAGAACAAGGACAGGTATCTGCGTCTATTAAATCAATGAACCCTCTCTGCGTCCTCCGTGCTCCGTCCTTGAGAAAATACAAAAGAATTCTGCAGTCTTCAGTGGGACCTTCCCCAGATAGAAAACTTTGTGTCGTTTCATTTTTGACTTCTTCCAATGTTACAAGGAGCAGCTTGAAAAGCCGGAGTGATTGTGAATTCTGCACTTCTCATCTTTCCTCTTTTTTTCGGTTTGTCTTGGACGTGATGTAACTTTGACTGTTTGGTATTTTGGTGCCTGCAGGGTTTTGTGTCTGAACTAATGATGGACTTTTTCTTCTCATTAATTCCCACAACAGAAAGTGGCAAAACTTTATCCAAGAAGTAACTGCACAGATAACAGCAGCGAGACATGAGAAGATGGGAAGACGGAATTAAAAAGATCTTGTCTTAAGGAGCAATTCAAGGCTCTGCTGATACCGACGCCCGGCTCCGCACACACCTGGAGAAAAGGGTCTGGAAAATACTGTTTTCTAGGAAGTTTTTTTTGTTATTTCTGATTGTCCTTCTCGTCATGTCCGGAGCTTTTATATATTTTCTTACTTTGGGATGAGCTTTCTCCTTCTAGTAATGGATCTTGTATGAGCGGCCGATGGAGGCTGGGAAGTGACAGCTGCTTCTATGTTGTTATCCCATGTTATAGCAGAGGGGAGAAGAAAATGGGAAGAAGAAAACAGTCAGAGAATGGGAAGGAAATAAACATTGTGGTAAGGAGGAAAGTGAGAAGAATGGAGGGGAAAGAGAAGAACACAAAGGTGAGAAAGGGAAAATAGAGTTAAGGAATCAAGGAGTAAGGTGAAAAGATGGAGAAAAGGTAAGAGAAATAACTGAACATGGAAGGATATGAGAACAGAAAATAATAGAGAGAAGGAATGAAGGTGACAAAGGAAAAGGAGGAGTAGACAAACAAAGAGGTGAAGGATCAGGGAGAAGAAAGACGGGAAAAAGATAAGCAGAATGAAAGGAGTGAAAAGCAGAAAAAGGAATGAAAAAAATAAGCAGCAAAGAAGGAGATGGAAACAAATGAAGATGATAGAGCAAAACACAATGGATAAAAAGGAGGGAAAAAAGAAGGTAAGGAAGGATGAGGAATTCTGACAACAGGAAAAGAGGGATAAAGAGTAAGAAAAGAAGAGGAGAAGGATGGAGAAGAAGAAAACTGAAAAGGAGGAGATGGAAACAGAAAAATAGAAGAGTAAAAAATAATAAAGAAAAGAAAGAGCAGAAGGAGGAGGAGAAAAAAAGATAAGGGGTGAAGAGGAAGACAGAGCAGGAGGAGGAGATAAGATTAGTCAGGAAAGGAGGAGATGGAGATATTAAAAGTGTTAGGATAGGGATAAATGAAGACGAAAACGACACGGAAGAGGAAAAGGAAAAAGGGAAAATAGAAAAAGGAGGATAATTGAGAGAGAAGAGTGAAAAGGAAAAAGAGGGAAAGGAGAGTGTGAAGAATGGGAGAAGGAAGAAGGACAGGGAAAGACGAGGGAAAGGGAAAAACAAGATGGAACAAAGGATGAGACAGAAAATGCAAAAGTAGGAGAACAATGAGGAAGCAAAGAAAGTACAGAACAAAGAGGAAGAAAATATGAATAAGGAGACAACAAAGAAGAACCAGAGTGAAAGAGAAACAAGGAAAAAGGGAATGGAATAGAGAAGAGAAGAAAGAAAAGATGGAAAAGGATAAAAAAAGGAAATGGTGGAAAGAAAACATCAGTGAGAGTGAAGAAGGTAAAACGGTAAATAGGAAGATGGAGGTGAGGAGCATCAGAAGACGATTTGTGGGTAGGAAAGGGAGGTGAGGAGAAGGAAGACGTGAGACGTTCTTTCTATTCCATCCCATAATCCACTTTATTCCCTTTCCACTGTGAAGTGAACAAAAAGATTTTCTTTGATTTTTTTTCTCGATTCTTCTTCTTTTCCATGAGATGTAAATATGATAATTCTTAATGGAAATTTGTGTGGACTGAGATAGGAGACGGCTGAGAAGTGAGGAGAAGATTAAATATAGTATCTTGGCAGTAAATCTGAAAAGGCTTCAGATGTTTGTAGCTGAAAATGAGCTTCACATCAGAGTGGTAATTACTATTGACACCTCCGAGGTTGGATTGGCCAACAGAGACCGGCGGTCAATAAATTAATGGTTCACACTGCAGTAAAGAGACCATTGGACTGACAGCTCCTAGTAATAAACTGCTTTATATGATGTCCCCTGGAGTACGGAGACACTCTGGCTAATAGAGGGTTAAGCGGCAACATGGAATCTGCATATGCAATAAAGTATTCCTGATATTTAGGTTATATACAATATGAACGTTATGATATGTCATATGGAGAATAAGCAAAGAGAATGGAAACACTGAGCCAGTGATGAGCGCGGCCCCTGCCGGACACCACCCATCACGTATTATTGGGGCATTTTCTTGCTCCACTTTTGTAAAACGATATTTTTTCACATTGATTCAAATGTATCAAATCTGCAAAAATGTCCAGTCCAGCTGTGGCAACAATAAAGAATGGAAACATTTCTAAACTGTTACAGCTGCAGCAACTAGGTCCGAATATGAGTGTGACGCCCCTGGACTATTCGGGTCGTCACAGTGTACTGCACAAACTATCCTACCCGTGCAGTATTCAAACCCCCATGGTTCTGGGTCTCCATCCTGCAGTATTGCCTCCACCAGCATTCACAAATCCTACAAACACTTTGCACCACACCCTCTCAGGCACAGCAGTGGGCTGCTTAAGCAGGAATAGGGCCGTCCACCTAGGGGTCAGGCAGGGAGGGGGGAGGTGTCAGTTGAGTGGTAGCCCTTGAGCTGTGGGGAGCTCTGAGGAGGCTGGAAGTTGGAGCTCCCAGGGGAGAGAAAAACTAGGTCGTGGACGGTGGTCTGGACCTAGAGGAGTCAGACCCCTGGTCGCAGGGGACTGAGGCTAGGTACCTGGGACCTATCAGACAGGACGGTCAGCAGCCTGGTCCTATCACCGTTCTGGGACCGAAGGCACAACAGGGTACAGGGACCCTAGGTCGGGGAGAAGCTTCAGGCAACCCAGCAATTAACCTGAGGAGAATGGAGCCTTTTTGGACTGTTCCCACCAGCTCCAGAATCGGGGCACTAGCGCAACGAGGGGGATAGGGCTTTCCTAGGAAGCGACCCATTGAAATCCCAAGTGTGAGCCCTGAGAGCACACTCCTCCACTTAGCCATAGTGGGGAGCGGGGCCCGGATTGCTCCAAGCTACCAGACCACAACAGATACTCTAAAATCTAGTGCCAGGAGGCAGGTTACAGACCATCAGCAGCACTGCAGGGGATGGGACCCGGGTGAGCTCCCCTTGAGAGGCAGCGGCACCCAGAGACTTGGTTTACCCTGTTGTCAGCGTCTGCTTCATTGCTGAGTGAGTACCTGACTGACCCCTGCACTGCACCCCCGCATCACTATCCAGAGTCCCGGGGCCTACCCCTACCCGTGGAGGGCAACGTCACCTGGCTGCCCCACTCTATCACTCCAGGTACTCCCAACGGCAGCGGCGGTATCCCAATTACCGCACACCATGGGTGGCGTCACGAACTGTACCAAATCCCTTATAAATATCCCCTTTTACATTTTGAGTGTGGCCCCTAAGCCCCCGAGTCTGGAGACCCTCGAGCCACGAACGAACACCACCCCCGGGTCCGAGCGGTCGATCCGCTGCTGGGGCGGCACATGAGGATGATCTCTTATCTCCATCTTATATAGAAGTCTTTTCCTCTTTGTGTAGTGGAGGAGGGGACAGGGCAGAGTCTTCACCGGCCACGTGACCGGGTGACGAGGAGACGGCCTCAGTGACTAGGACAGATGAGGGAATCTTTTCAAATTCAACATCTCTGAAATGTTCATAAAATATTTGATTAGTGCGGAATCAGTTTGCTTTGAATTGAAAGTAATCCAAAGCCCCCGACTGCCTTAAAAATAAGTATAAAACCTAAATAAAAACAAAATGAGCAAATGCCCTGCTGTAAACAATTTAATAGCAATAGTACATGTAAATAACGTAGGGGACTTAGATAACACTGTTTTGATCAAAAAGTGTAAAAGCCGTCCCACCGCGACAAGGTGCGCCCTTCAGGACGGTCCCATCACTAACTCAATATAGATGGGGCAGAGCAGGACCCCGGCCCGACTGGTCAGACCCCTGACCATGGAAAGCTATATACTAAATGTCAGCTCACACAGAGGGAGCCATGTCCTGGTTTCTACAAAGTACACGAAACTAGAGCGAAACCAAAGAAATGAGCCAGAGCATATATTTTTATAAGTGCAAAGTGTAGGTGCATGTTCACACTGTGGCCATTTGCTCTGGCTCATTTCTTTGGTTTTGCATTGGTTTCTTGTACAGGACCGTGGTTCCCGCTGTCTGAGCATTTAATATATAGCTTCCCATGGAGAGGTGTCTGACCAGTCGGGCCGGGGTCCTGCTCTTCCGCCATATATATTGAGGTCAGGTGACACAGAGAGGTTTAATACTAGTAATAGGACTGCCAAGATGGGGCACATTGTCGCGGTGGAACGGCTTTTATACTTTTTTGATCAAAATAGTGTTATCTAGGTGCCTTATGCTATTTACTTGAGCTATTACTATGTATTTACTTACTGCAGACTTTTTGCTCATTTTGGTTTCATCCTAGGTGCCATCTGTTGAATGGTCACCTACACCTGGCACCTATTCCAACATATGGTCCAGCTCCTTTCCTTGGTTTCATTACATATACGTATATAACACTCTGAGATTTCCTGGGACCACGTCCAACCCTTTACCAGTTCCTTATGCAATCACAACCTTAGTAATGTCAGTGTCCGCACCTCTTTTTTGCCATTGTATGCCACTGTCCATTCCTGTTTAGACTGCAGTTTTGGGAGTGCCGTCTTCTTGTGTCGATTATGGAGTCATGTCCTCTGACCGTGCACCCCTCCCCCACTAGCCACAGGTAATTCTCTATAGCAGGTCCCTACTCGACCATACACGTGAAGGTTTTAAAACCCAGAGACAGGCGTTCGAGTTGGTATCCAGTATGTGAGATATGCCTTGACGTGGATACTGGGCAGATATAAAAATGGCCGTTTTTGTATGCTAAATACCTCAATTTTTCCTAGATTTCCCCTAGCAGTAATGCCTGTCTATATTCCTACATTCATGGTTTACATGCTTTAGCATTACAGAGTGCAACTGTGTTTTTTTGTCATTGTATGTAATGTTCAGTTATGCATCTGTTCACACTGCATGTTTGCGAGTGCTGTCAGTCTTTTTGTCTAGTGCCCTCACCGTGTCTAGCTATGGGTAAATGGATGGCAGCTGCTTATCACTGCTGAATGCAGATACTGGTGAACATAATGGTGGTGGGAGCGCCCTCTCTCCATTCACCTGTGTGACTGAGGCTTAGCGCAGCAGCATGATGAGGTCATTAGATTGCACCTGCTCGGTGGAGCCTCAGTCTGCACAGGACAAAATGGGAGCATTATGCTGGGAGAACAGGGGTGAGGGGATTAGTGCTAGTTTTATTTATCATTCAATTGTGATGATAATATGTGGGGCCACCATAATGTTTGTGGGGGCAGTTGGGACATCTGTTTGGTGGGCTTTAGCAGCATCATATTGTGTGTGGGATGGACTGTGGGAGCCATAATACTGAGTGTAGGTGTTGTGAGAACACAGTCCTATGTGTGGGATGGACTGTGCATCTAGCACACCAAAGGGCTGTGGAGGCATCATACTTTTTGAGGCAGTAAGTACATCAAACTGTGTGTGGTGGATGTGGGGAATCAAGCTGTAGGGCCATTATACTATGGTAAGGGGCTGTGGGAGCAGTACACTGTTTGTAGGGACTATGAAGGCATCATACTGTTTGGAATTCATCATGCTGTGTGTGGGGTGAGCTGTGGGAATAGTATACTGTGTGAGGGCTATAAGGGTCTATCATAATATTTGTGCGGAATCTGTGGGGCTATCATATTGTGTTGAGGACACCATACTGTGTGAGGGCTATGGGGCCATAATACTATATAGGAGGCTCTGTGGAGGTCATAATACTGTATGGGAGGTGGTGGGGACATAATACTGTCTGAGCAGCTGTGGGGACATCATACTGTGTGGGGAGCTCCTGGGAAATCATACTGTGTGGGGACATCATACTATGTGGGGGGCTCTGGGGAAATAATACTGTGTGGGGACATCATACTGTCTGGGGAGCTGTGGGGACATCATACTGTGTGGGGGGCTGTGTGGACATCATACCGTGTGGGGAGCTGTGGGGACAGCATACTGTGTGAAGAGCTGTGGGGACATCATACTGTGTGGGGACATCATACTGTGTGGGGACATCATACTGTGTGGAAAGCTGTGGGGACATCATTCTGTGTGCGGAGTTGTGGGGACATCATGCTGTGTGGGCACATCAAACTGTGTGGGGGGCTGTGGGGACATCATACTGTGTGGGGGACTGTGTGGACATCATAATGTGTGGGGGCTGTGGGGACATCATACTGTGTGGGGGCTCTGGGGACACCATACTGTGTGGGGAGCTGTGGGGACATCATAGAGTGTGGGAAGCTGTGGGGACATCATACTGTGTGGGGGCCTGTGGGGACATCATACTGTGTGGGGTGCTGTGGGGACATCATAATGTGTGGGGGGCTGTGGGGACATCATAATGTGTGGGGGGCTGTGGGGACATCATACTGTGTGGGGCGCTGTGGGGACATCATACTGTGTGGGGGGCTGTGGGGACATCATAATGTGTGGGGGGCTGTGGGGACATCATACTTTGTGGGAAGGTGTGGGGACATCATACTTTGTGGGAAGGTGTGGGGACATCATACTTTGTGGGGGGCTGTGGGGACATCATACTGTGTGGGAAGGTGTGGGGACATCATACTGTGTGAGGGGCTGTGGGGACATCATACTGTGTGGGGAGCTGTGGGGGCATGATACTGTGTGGGAGACTGTGGGGACATCATACTGTGTGGGGGGCTGTGGGGACATTATACTGTGTGGGGAGCTGTGGGGACATCATAGTGTGTGGGAAGCTGTGGGGACATCATACTGTGAGGGGGCCTGTGGGGACATCATACTGTGTGGGGTGCTGTGGGGACATCATAATGTGTGGGGGGCTGTGGGGACATCATAATGTGTGGGGGGCTGTGGGGACATCATACTGTGTGGGGCGCTCTGGGGACATCATACTGTGTGGGGAGCTGTGGGGACATCATAATGTGTGGGGGGCTGTGGGGACATCATACTTTGTGGGAAGGTGTGGGGACATCATACTTTGTGGGGGGCTGTGGGGACATCATACTGTGTGGGAAGGTGTGGGGACATCATACTGTGTGGGGGGCTGTGGGGACATCATACTGTGTGGTGGGCTGTGGGGACATCATACTGTGTGGGGAGCTGTGGGGGCATGATACTGTGTGAGGGGCTGTGGGGACATCATACTGTGTGGGGGGCTGTGGGGACATTATACTGTGTGGGGGGCTGTGGGGACATTATACTGTGTGGGGGGCTGTGGGGACATTATACTGTGTGGGGGGCTGTGGGACCATCATACTGTGTGGGGGGTGGGACCATCATACGGCTGAATAACACCAGACTTCATTCTGTTCAATACTAAGCAATTAAATTGATATAAAGTAATAATATGTTACTATTAATATTGAGCAGGATTATGTGGTCTCTTTGGCTCAGCCTCCTCAGCAGTCATATTCTTTCATGTGGCCCCTTGAGAAATGACTTCCCCACCCCCGCTTTAGACCAACTGAAATGTTGATTCATTTTTGGGACTTTCATAAATTTAAAAACTATCTTTCCAAACTGGAAATTTTGGCTTTATAACGTTTTAATATTTGTAGAAATTGGAGACAACTTGTTCTAAGAGAAAGTTTATACTTTTTCCATATTTTAAAATGATAAAACTTTTTTTAAAAAAAGACAAACAAACACCCCCCCCTCCCTGATTGGTAGAACACAATGGTGTTTTGCGTTTCTGTTCTCTTCTGCACATAATCCTACAGTATTTTATTTTTAAGCTCATGTGTTAGAGCTGTAATAAGGCCGAGGTGTCGGAGGAAGGTCGGGGGGTGCTTGTGTGTTACCATAATGTCGCTGCCTAAAATAGAACTCTACACATAACAGCGGAGATAAAAACATATTCTCTATGAATTTCCTCAAGTGCATATAAGAAGATACAATCAATAAAGAAAAGTATGTGCCCCCCCCCCCCCACATCCACCTCCGGGGGCTTTTCTGTCCTCCATCTACATCCATAAACATTCTAGATCATTCAGAATAGACTATTCCTTGCTGTCCTGACACTAGCGCCTACTCACCTCCCTCCTGCTATGGCCACCGTCCTAGGCAATCCACTGCTCACAGTCTATCAGGTGACTTGGTGAACGCCTCTAACATCAGTACTCTAGGCATTTAACACTAGAACTACTGGACTCGTGACACCTATATAGAAATACATGGTGCAAAGTAGTCAAAATGACTACCTCAGTAGTTCTAGTGTTAATGCTGTCTGCAAACAGTGCATTTTTATTGCGTTTTTTTCATGCGTGTTTGTTTGCAGATTTTCCCAAATCTGTAAGGAAATCCTTATGCAGCAAAGTCAATGAGAGTCCTGAAGTCTTGTGCACACGTCCAGGATTTTTTCCTTGCAGATTTCGTTGCAGAAAATAATCTGCCTAATGTCAATTCTTTCTGCTTTTTCAACCTTGAAAAAAAAAAAGAATTATAAGAATGCAATGCATTAAAAAGCACAACAAAAAGAATAAAAATAGCATCATATTGTAGCAAACATGTGAACAAAAGATGCAGAAATATCTGCAACCAAATCTGCGACATCTGCACATACCCTTAAAGGGAACAAACCACCAGCTTTTGTGGTATAAACTAGAGGCAGTACTATAATGGCATTACGATGCTGATTAAAATAATACCTTTACTTGACAAATCTGAGTCTTGATTGCACAATAATCCTTGTTCAAACCTTCAGAATTGATTTCATTGGTGCACAGACTTGAGCATGGAGGCGGACTCTGTGGGTCGGACCCTCTGTGATGCCTCGTCCTTCTACCTTGCGTCCTTTTGTACATGTAAGTGTTGTGGCACCACCATTGCCACTGTTGACAGTGAGCACGCATTGCTTCTGCAGCGTTGTCTTCAATAAAATGGCGCCTGAATCGGCACATGAACATACCGCGATTGCCAGCAGCATTTTACTATGGACACTATAGAGCTGCCTAAGAATGGCGGCGGCGGCGCATGCGCTGGTGAAGAAAGAAATTCAATCTACACCTGTGCCGCTCATATTCATCTCCACAGTGTCTTCAATAAAATGGCACCCGAGATCATGGTATGCGCATGTGCTCATTCCAGTGCCATTTTATTGCAGACGTCACAATAGCAATGCACACTCACCGCTGACACCGCTGACAGCTTCCCCTAACGTTCATGCTCCCACCGGAGATATTTCCAAGCCCAGTCTATCTTCCTAGTAGTAGTTGTTCACACTAACTTCTCAGCACGGAAGTTACCACCTCCTCACAGCTATTCTCAGTCCTGCTTTCATGGCCTCTGCGATCTACGTTAGCTAACATACGTCTTCAAAGTTTGCCTTAGTTTCTTGCATTCCTGTGAATAATCATTGCCTGGTGGAATATATCAGACTGCATTTACTTGTCATTTAATTGCTACTGTTAACCTCTTCCTTGCTTGAACATCTAAGACTTCTTCTACTTTTATGTTAGATTATTAAACATTTCTTGCAAGAAGTTGCCAGATTGCATTTACTTCTCAGCTACTCCTGTGTTTAACCATTGCCCTTCCGGAAGATACGAGATTGTGATCCTGTGATTAACTGGTTCTCTGATGGAAGAAACCAGATTCCTAACCTGTTACTCTTCCTGTGAGTCTCCATACACCCGGCACTATTTTATCTGTGTTACCGGCTCTGATTCTTTGTCTGTCATTCTACACACCTTGCTGTCCTGGTCCTCACTGCACTCTCTGCACAGGGTCATACACGTTCTAGTTAGCTATTTTGTACATGCACTCATGAAGGAGCTCAGGAGTTCTGGCTGCCAAGCAGCATGCTGCAGTGCGCTTTTTGGATATCTGGAGCTATTTGAGGACACGGACTCCCAACGATTAAATAAAAAAAGCAACAAGATGCAAAACTAACCTTACAATCCTCTGCCTCTCCTATTCCATCATGACCTGGTCCTCTGCTGGTCTCTGCTTTCTCCTGCGTGTTGTCACAGGCACATGCGACCGCTGTAGTCAGTGTTTTTCTTAGTCCACTCTGAGGCTCTTTTCTTTATTCCCCAGACCCCCCGTAAGTAATCTCTATGTCAGAGTCATTTTTCGTCATTGTATGGAGGGATAGCATTACTTGGACACTAAGTGGCATACTTGGGAGAACTACAGTATATGGACACTGTATAGCGGTATTATGTGGGCAGAGTTTGGTGGAACTATCAGGATATTATCCAAATCCTGTGGGACTTTACTGCAATAATTTGCCATTTGTTTGGAGTATATACATCTGAGTAGGTTTTGAAATTACAAAAAAATTACAAAAAGATCTAATAATTTGCAACATTTTTGCGCAGTGTCCATATCTTTACAATTAGCCGGACATTTGTAAGTTGCAATTGCTACAACCCTATATGATATTCCACCAAGGTCCCAAAAGCCACCCACAATGGCTCCTCATCTTGTCAATCCCCCCATCGAGTCACAGAAGGTGTCGTGATAGCGATTCTTCACCGGGTGACATTTAACAGCATTTCTGCTGCGCTCTGCCCAATAAGATATTGATAAATGTCAATATCCATGAAGATTTGGCCAAACCATCCACAGCGTCCGGCCATGCAATAATCAGAAGGGTGGATCCCAAGAATGCATCGGGATCCATTATAATGAAGTCCGGTGTCCGGAGCCCTCCAGGATAAAGCGCAGAGATTTCTCACTCTGAGATCTCATACGTGCCCGGCCGCGGCTCCCAGGAACGCACACAGTTTGTACAAGTTGTCAGCATACATTTATCTGATAAGGTCAAAGCGATTCCATGGAGAGGAAAAAAAACAAAGCAAATATATTTAAGAGCTCCTGGGTATTTGTGTGTTAAATGAAGTATGCGAGACGGAGACACACGAAGCCTCGAAAAAGAGGAGGAAGACGATCTCCCAGGGATCCATTTTTCAAATGTTAAGGATGTTCAGCGCTGAAAGCGTCGTATTTTAAGATGAATGTACAATGCTCCTCGTCTGATGGAAACATCTGCTTCATCTGCCAGATAAGACGCAACGCGAGCAGGAAAAAGCGGGACGACTGTATCAAGAGTAAAAACTGGGGCGTCGGAGCCTCTCTGTATGGACTGTGACCGTATAAAGAGTAAAAAAACGGGGCATCTGAGCCTCTCTTTATGGACTGTGACTGTATCAAGAGTAAAAACCGGGGCGTCTGAGCCTCTCTGTATGAACTGTGACCGTATCAAGAGTAAAAAACCGGGGCGTCTGAGCCTCTCTGTATGGACTGTGACTGCATCAAGAGTAAAAACCGGGGCATCTGAGCTTCTCTGTATGGATTGTGACTGCATCAAGAGTAAAAACCAAAGTGTCTGAGCCTCTCTGTACGGACTGTGACTGCATCAAGAGTAAAAACCGGGGCGTCTGAGCCTCTCTGTATGGACTGTGACTGCATCAAGAGTAAAAACCGGGGCGTCTGAGCCGCTCTGTACAGACTGTGACCGTATCAAGAGTAAAAACCGAAGCGTCTGAGCTTCTCTGTACAGACTGTGACTGCATCAAGAGTAAAAACCGGGGCGTCTGAGCCTCTCTGTATGGACTGTGACTGTATCAAGAGTAAAAACCAAAGTGTCTGAGCCTCTCTGTACGGACTGTGACCGTATCAAGAGTAAAAACCAGGGCGTCTGAGCCTCTCTGTACGGACTGTGACCGTATAAAGAGTAAAAAACGGGGCGTCTGAGCCGCTCTGTACGGACTGTGACCGTATAAAGAGTAAAAAACCGGGGCGTCTGAGCCTCTCTGTATGGACTGTGACTGCATCAAGAGTAAAAACCGAAGCGTCTGAGCCGCTCTGTACAGACTGTGACCGTATAAAGAGTAAAAAACCGGGGTGTCTGAGCCTCTCTGTATGGACTGTGACTGTATCAAGAGTAAAAACCGAAGCGTCTGAGCCTCTCTGTACGGACTGTGACCGTATCAAGAGTAAAAACCAGGACGACCAAGCTTCTCTGTATGGACTGTGACTGTATCAAGAGTAAAAACCAAGGCGTCTGAGCCTCTCTATACAGACTGTGACCGTATAAAGAGTAAAAAACCGGGGCGTCTGAGCTTCTCTGTATGGACTGTGACTGTATTAAGAATAAAGAATAAAAACCAAGGCATCTGAGCCTCTCTATACAGACTGTGACCGTATAAAGAGTAAAAAACCGGGGTGTCTGAGCCGCTCTGTACGGACTGTGACCGTATCAAGAGTAAAAAAACTGGGGCGTCTGAGCCGCTCTGTACGGACTGTGACTGTATCAATGAGTAAAAACCAAGGCGTCTAAGCCTCTCTGTATGGACTGTGACTGTATCAAGAGTAAAAACCGGGGAGTCTGAGCCTCTCTATACGGACTGTGACCGTATAAAGAGTAAAAAACCGGGGCGTCTGAGCCGCTCTGTACGGACTGTGACTGTATCAATGAGTAAAAACCAAGGCGTCTGAGCCTCTCTGTATGGACTGTGACTGTATCAAGAGTAAAAACCAGGGCGTCTGAGCCTCTCTGTATGGACTGTGACCATATCAAGAGTAAAAACCAGGGCGTCTGAGCCTCTCTGTATGGACTGTGACCGCATCAAGAGTAAAAACCAGGGTGTCTGAGCTTCTCTGTACAGACTGTGACCGTATCAAGAGTAAAAACCGGGGCGTCTGAGCTTCTCTGTATGGATTGTGACCGTATCAAGAGTAAAAACCGAAGCGTCTGAGCCTCTCTGTATGGACTGTGACCGTATCAAGAGTAAAAACCGGGGCGTCTGAGCTTCTCTGTATGGACTGTGACTGTATCAAGAGTAAAAACCAGAGCGTCTGAGCTTCTCTGTACGGACTGTGACCGCATCAAGAGTAAAAAGCAAAGCGTCTGAGCTTCTCTGTATGGACTGTGACCGCATCAAGAGTTAAAACCAAAGCGTCTGAGCTTCTCTGTATGAATTGTGACTGTATCAAGAGTAAAAACCAAAGCGTCTGAGCCTCTATGTACAGACTGTGACCGTATGAAGAGTAAAAACCGTGGCGTCTGAGCTTCTCTGTACGGACTGTGACCGTATCAAGAGTAAAAACCAAAAACTGGGGCGTCTGAGCTTGTCTGTACGGACTGTGACCATATCAAGAGTAAAAACCAAAAACTGGGGCGTCTGAGCTTGTCTGTACGGACTGTGACCGTATCAAGAGTAAAAACCAAAAACTGGGGTGTCTGAGCCTCTCTGTACGGACTGTGACTGTATCAAGAGCAAAAACCGGGGCGTCTGTGCCGCTCTGTACGGACTGTGACTGTATCAAGAGTAAAAAAACTGGGGCGTCTGAGCCGCTCTGTACAGACTATGACTATATCAAGAGTAAAAACCAGCACGTCTGTGCCTCTCTGTACAGACTGTGACTGTATCAAGAGTAAAAACCAGGGCGTCTGAGCCTCTCTGTACAGACTGTGACTGTATCAATGAGTAAAAACCAGTGCGTCTGAGCTTCTCTGTACAGACTGTGACTGTATCAATGAGTAAAAACCAGTGCGTCTGTGCCTCTCTGTACGGACTATGACTGTATCAAGAGTAAAAACCAGCGCGTCTGTGCCTCTCTGTACGGACTATGACTGTATCAATGAGTAAAAACCAGGACGTCTGAGCCTCTCTGTTCACAGACTGTGACTGTATCAAGAGTAATAACCGGGGCGTCTGAGCCTCTCTATACAGACTGTGACTGTATCAATGAGTAAAAACCAAGGCGTCTGAGCTTCTCTATACAGACTGTGACTGTATCAAGAGTAAAAACCAGGGTGTTGTGTGTGTATATACTGTATACCCCGGGAGATGTACTGTATGTAGAATGCATTAATTACCAGCTTCTTTATACTTTCCTGAAAAATCTCCTAAAATCCAAACTGAAAATGAAAAAGTTTAGCCAAAGAAACAAATTCTGCATTATGTTCTCAACAATAAAAGACGAGCCATCGGCATCAAAAAGGCAAAGAGGTTTTTGCAACTTAAAAAAAAAAATGAAAAAACAATTTCAGCACCAGACGAGCAAAAAATGTCAGAGAACATTAGACTGAACAATGAAGCTGTCCCCATAGGGGAGCCGGAGCCGCGGCGCAGCGTCCTCAGACCTCCCTCCATGGTCACCGCTAATGATCTAAATATTACAGAGGGGAAGACGACTGCACAGACATTAGACAAAAGCAATTTCCACCGTCTGCAAATGTCTCACCCATTAATGAATTGCACACAAGTCTGCTCCAGCAAATCACTGCAGGTCTATGAGAGCCGGTGCGGCGAAACACGGGCGAAAGCTCCCGACATCGCAGAGAAGGGAAGGGGAAAGCAAAGGAAACATTGTATCTTAGTATTGTTCATATTATTTTCAGTGTTAATATTATTAATATTATTTTCAATGTTATTATCTAATATATAAAGCTGAGTGTTTGTGTGTGTGTGTGTGTGTGTCCGCTAAAGGAATCTGCATCGTCGCATTTACATTCACAAAATTTCACACAGATAATCCATGTGACTCTGGGAACGTCATAGACTATGTTTGGGCGGGAAAATTTAACCCCGCGCTTTACAGTTACTCTCCAAAAATCCTGCCTCCATTAAACTGAATAGAGGTGGGAGCTACAGGCTATTAATAGCAATTGTCAGTGGTTGCTATATGAACTAAATAAACTGTTAGTATAAGAAGCTTATGTGTGAGATAATAAGATGTCGGTGGGGAGAGGGATAGAGAGAGACAGAAAAAGACAGACAGACAGAGACACAGACAGAGACAGACGGGCAAAGAGACAGACCTGGAAAGAGACAGACGAGGAAAGAGACAGATGGGCAAAGAGACTGACCTGGAAAGAGACAGCCCTGGGAAGAGACAGCCGAGCAAAGAGACAGACGGGCAAAGAGACAGACGGGCAAAGAGACAGACGGGCAAGGAGACAGACGGGCAAGGAGAAAGACAGGCAAAGAGACAGACCTGGAAAGAGACAGCCCTGGAAAGAGACAGACGGGGAAAGAGACAGGCAGGGAAAGAGACAGACGAGGAAAGAGACAGATGGCGAAAGAGACAGACCTGGAAAGAGACAGACGGGGAAAGAGACAGACCTAGAAAGAGACAGACGGGGAAAGAGACAGACGGGGAAAGAGAAAGATGGGGAAAGAGACGGACGGGGAAAGAGATGGACGTGGAAAGAGACAGACCTGGAAAGAGACAGACCTGGAAAGAGACAGACGGGGAAAGAGACAGACGGGGAAAGAGACGGACAGGGAAAGAGACAGCCATGGAAAGAGACAGCCGGGCAAAGAAACAGCCCTGGAAAGAGACAGCCCTGGTAAGAGACAGCCAGGCAAAGAGACAGGCAGGCAAAGAGACAGATGGACAAAGAGACAGACTGGGAAAGAGACAGACAAAGACAGACGGGGAAAGAAACAGATGGGGAAAGAGACAGACAGACACACACATAGAGACAGACACAGAGATAGAGAGAGACAAACAGACACAGAGATGGAGACAGATAGACTGATAGAAATACAGACAGAGAGATAGAAACAGACAGACAAGGAAAGAGACAGAAAGACAGCGACACACAGGCAGAGACTGGGAGAGAGACAGAGAGACAGTTACTATCCCGGGCAATGCCGGGTACTACAGCTAGTCTAATATATAAAGCTGAGTGTATGTATGTATGTATGTATATATGTATGTACAGTATGTCTGCTAAAGGAATCTGCACCGCCGCACCTACAATCACAAAATTTTGCAGACATCCCATGTGACTCAGAGAACGTCATAGACAGAATAATATTATGACATATAACAACAATATCATAGAAAATTTAACCCCGCGCTTTACAGTTACTCTCCAAAAAACCTGCCTCCATTAAAGTGAATGGTGCTGCGACCTACAGGTCATTAATAGGAGCTGTGAGTGGTTGCTATAGGAACAAAATACATTGTTTGTATAAGAAGCTTATGTATGAGGTAATAAGATGTAAGTGGGGAGACGGATAGAGAGAGACAGAAAGAGACAGACAGAGACATAGAGAGAGAGAGGGAGACAGGGAAAGAGACAGACAGAGGCAGACAGACACAGACAGAGACAGCCAGCCAGGGAAAGAGACAGCCAGCCAGGGAAAGAGACAGAGACAAGGAAAAAGACAAGGAAAGAGAGAGAGAGACAAGTAAAGAGACAGTGAAAGAGATAGAGACAGGGAAAGAGACAGAGTCAGATGGGGAAAGAGACAGAGACAGACAGGAAAGAGACAGACGGGGAAAGAGACAGACGGGGAAAGAAACAGACGGGGAAAGAAACAGACGGGGAAAGAGACAGACCTGGAACGAGACAGACCTGGAATGAGACAGATGGGGAAAAAGACAGATGGAGAAAGAGACTGACAGACAGACATAAAGTTAGAGAGAGACAGAGACACTGATACAGAGACAGACAGAGAGATAGTCACAGACAGAGAGATAGACACAGACAGACAGACAGACATGGATAGAGACAGACACACAGACAGACAGAGACAGACAGGGAAAGAGACAGACAGAAAGACAGTCACACAGAGACAGACCGAGACAGAGAGACAGACAGTCAGAGACAGACACACAGAGACAGAGACACAGAGACAGACACACAGACAGAAAGAGACAGACACACAGAGACAGACAGAGATTGGGAGAGAAGCAGAGAGACAGTTACTATCCCGGGCAACGCCCGGGTACTACAGCTAGTTATTAATATTATTATTAGTATAATTAACCCCTGCAGCTGTAT
The DNA here is from genome assembly GCF_048569485.1 of Anomaloglossus baeobatrachus. Taxonomy (NCBI): domain Eukaryota; kingdom Metazoa; phylum Chordata; class Amphibia; order Anura; family Aromobatidae; genus Anomaloglossus; species Anomaloglossus baeobatrachus. The sequence continues at coordinate 9,114,535 of NC_134361.1, forward strand.
TAGGCATTGAGGTCACGGCCTTTATTTGATTATTTATTTATTTTTCATTTGTTTTATTATTTTTTTGTCATAGTTGTTTTGTATTTCTGCTGATTATAGTCAGAGCAAAACTTGTATGTTACAGGATATCTTATATTTTTACTTTGATAATTTTGTGTCATATATAATATATTATAACATATTTTTATTGGTGGGAATGGTACAGTCTATGCTCTTGTTGATATTCGCAACATATTATTTAATTAATTATAGTCGAACGGTCAAAGCTACATATATATATTTTTGCAGTACTTTTGCTGTTTTGCTACTATTGTAGTGGCCACTTTGTGTTGCCATATTCCCAGAGCCATTTCTTTTGCTTTAGATATATTGTTTTTCAGGTACTGACCGTCGCTCCGGATGGATAAATATGTCATACAGCAGGAAGGACTTAATATTTTTTTTGATGCAATAAAGTTGCAAACTGAAATTTGGAAACCAAAATGTTGCCGCTCTCAAGCAAACACGGTACAACATTTAGTGCAAGACTAAACAAATACTGGTTTTCTGGAGGTTCAGATTTTAATGAGGGGGACCCCCAACCTAGGACCCCTGCAGTCGTAAAAGCATTAACCCATTACAAACAGCGACTCTCCATCTGTTGGACACAATGTAACTTTGGTTTATATCGTCCTTACATTGAGTGCCACGACAACATTTCTACTGCTGATGACAGCTGCTCATTGGGGTTTAGAGACGATCACTGGGATTGCTACATTAGAATAAGTCATAAATCAGCTATTTCCAGTCTATGGCTCCACAACTGGTGAACTACAACTCCCATCAGTTCCTGGCAGCGTTGTTAGAGCTGTGTTATTAAATTTGCCTCCAGAGTTCAGCTGTTTTTCCTGAGTTTTATCAATGTTTTTGCATTTGACCAGCCAGTATTGTCAGAGGAGTGGTCACGTCGTACAGCAGAGAATGCAGAGAAATGGGGACATGGTGGAGAAGAAAGTCCCAGAAGGGTTGTACCGAGACATCTAAAACAAAAAATAGAAAACCAAGTTGCACTCACCATCCGTAAAACGAGTCTTTATTAGGTACACATTTAGAGTTGCAGGCAGTTGCATACTGTGGACGCAGGGTTCGTGCCCCACGTTGGGCGCCAAACTTTTTTTTTATGTGCGCCCTACATCCTCGGTATGCAACCCTACCTGAACTTTTATTGCGTACCTAATAAAGACTCCTTTTACCAATGGTGAGTGCAACTTGGTTTTCTAATTTTTGTTTTGAACACCCTATAACTTTTTTCTACAAGTGTAGCACCTCGTCCTTGTCTGCCAGTTGGGAGCCACTACAGTCTGCGATTATAAGTGCTTGGATAGTGCCGTTTTGTTTCGGTGTTATTTAGAGACACTTTATCTAGACATCTCCCATTATATAGCAGGACGTCATCTTGTAGCACAGACACTGGCAGTAATTTTCTGAATTTATATTACAGTGATAGCGAGTCATATCATTGGAGAAAAATTTGTAAGATGTCAATCAACATCTTCTAGAAATACAAATCTGCATTAAACTCGTACAAATCAAGATTTTGTATCATACATTTAGAAAATGGTATCTTAAATGAATGATGCTTCAATTATAAGCCGCTAGTTTATTGATGTCAGTGTTATATCCTGAAGTCCAGAAATGAACATTGTGGGGAAGGTTGGGTTTGGCAACTTTAGGACTTGCACCGCCGACACTGCCCTCGTGGCTTCGCTTTCTCTACCTCTGGTGGGTTCCTACCATTAATACTTAAGGACGGGTGCCGCCGGCCCTGCCCTTGTGGCTTCACTTTCTCTACCTCCGGTGGGTTCCTATCATTAATACTTTAGGACGTGTGTCTCCAGCCCTGCCCTTGTGGCTTCACTTTCTCTACCTCCGGTGGGTTCCTACCATTAATACTTTAGGACTTGCACCGCCGGCCCTGCCCTCGTAGCTTCGCTTTCTCTACCTCCGGTGGGTTCCTATCATTAATACTTTAGGACGTGTGTCGCCAGTCCTGCCCTCGTGGCTTCACTTTCTCTACCCCCGGTGGGTTCCTATCATTAATACTTTAGGACGTGTGTCACCAGTCCTGCCCTTGTGGCTTCGCTTTCTCTACCTCCGGTGGGTTCCTATCATTGATACTTTAGGACGTGTGTCGCCAGTCCTGCCCTTGTGGCTTCGCTTTCTCTACCTCCGGTGGGTTTCTATCATTGATACTTTAGGACGTGTGTCGCCAGTCCTGCCCTTGTGGCTTCGCTTTCTCTACCTCCGGTGGGTTCCTATCATTGATACTTTAGGACGTGTGTCGCCAGTCCTGCCCTTGTGGCTTCACTTTCTCTACCTCCGGTGGGTTTCTATCATTGATACTTTAGGACGTGTGTCGCCAGTCCTGCCCTCGTGGCTTCACTTTCTCTACCTCCGGTGGGTTCCTATCATTGATACTTTAGGACGTGTGTCGCCAGTCCTGCCCTCGTGGCTTCACTTTCTCTACCTCCGGTGGGTTCCTATCATTAATACTTTAGGATGTGCACCGCCAGTCCTGCCCTTGTGGCTTCGCTTTCTCTACCTCCGGTGGGTTCCTATTGTTAATACTTTAGGACGTGTGTCGCCAGTCCTGCCCTCGTGGCTTCGCTTTCTTTACCTCCGGTGGGTTCCTATTGTTAATACTTTAGGACGTGTGTCACCAGTCCTGCCCTTGTGGCTTCGCTTTCTCTACCTCCGGTGGGTTCCTATTGTTAATACTTTAGGACATGTGTCACCAGTCCTGCCCTTGTGGCTTCGCTTTCTCTACCTCCGGTGGGTTTCTATCATTGATACTTTAGGACGTGTGTCACCAGTCCTGCCCTTGTGGCTTCACTTTCTCTACCTCCGGTGGGTTCCTATTGTTAATACTTTAGGACATGTGTCACCAGTCCTGCCCTTGTGGCTTCGCTTTCTCTACCTCCGGTGGGTTCCTATCATTTATACTTTAGGACCTGTGTCACCAGCCTTGCCCTTGTGGCTTCACTTTCTCTACCTCCGGTGGGTTCCTATTGTTAATACTTTAGGACATGTGTCACCAGTCCTGCCCTTGTGGCTTCGCTTTCTCTACCTCCGGTGGGTTCCTATCATTGATACTTTAGGACATGTGTCGCCAGTCCTGCCCTCGTGGCTTTGCTCTCTCTACCTCCGGTGGGTTCCTATCATTGATACTTTAGGACGTGTGTCACCAGTCCTGCCCTTGTGGCTTCGCTTTCTCTACCTCCGGTGGGTTCCTATCATTAATACTTTAGGACATGTGTCGCCAGTCCTGCCCTTGTGGCTTCACTTTCTCTACCTCCGGTGGGTTTCTATCATTGATACTTTAGGACGTGTGTCGCCAGTCCTGCCCTTGTGGCTTCGCTTTCTCTACCTCCGGTGGGTTTCTATCATTGATACTTTAGGACGTGTGTCGCCAGTCCTGCCCTTGTGGCTTCGCTTTCTCTACCTCCGGTGGGTTCCTATCATTGATACTTTAGGACGTGTGTCGCCAGTCCTGCCCTTGTGGCTTCACTTTCTCTACCTCCGGTGGGTTTCTATCATTGATACTTTAGGACGTGTGTCGCCAGTCCTGCCCTCGTGGCTTCACTTTCTCTACCTCCGGTGGGTTCCTATCATTGATACTTTAGGACGTGTGTCGCCAGTCCTGCCCTCGTGGCTTCACTTTCTCTACCTCCGGTGGGTTCCTATCATTAATACTTTAGGATGTGCACCGCCAGTCCTGCCCTTGTGGCTTCGCTTTCTCTACCTCCGGTGGGTTCCTATTGTTAATACTTTAGGACGTGTGTCGCCAGTCCTGCCCTCGTGGCTTCGCTTTCTTTACCTCCGGTGGGTTCCTATTGTTAATACTTTAGGACGTGTGTCACCAGTCCTGCCCTTGTGGCTTCGCTTTCTCTACCTCCGGTGGGTTTCTATCATTGATACTTTAGGACGTGTGTCACCAGTCCTGCCCTTGTGGCTTCACTTTCTCTACCTCCGGTGGGTTCCTATTGTTAATACTTTAGGACATGTGTCACCAGTCCTGCCCTTGTGGCTTCGCTTTCTCTACCTCCGGTGGGTTCCTATCATTTATACTTTAGGACCTGTGTCACCAGCCTTGCCCTTGTGGCTTCACTTTCTCTACCTCCGGTGGGTTCCTATTGTTAATACTTTAGGACATGTGTCACCAGTCCTGCCCTTGTGGCTTCGCTTTCTCTACCTCCGGTGGGTTCCTATCATTGATACTTTAGGACATGTGTCGCCAGTCCTGCCCTCGTGGCTTTGCTCTCTCTACCTCCGGTGGGTTCCTATCATTGATACTTTAGGACGTGTGTCACCAGTCCTGCCCTTGTGGCTTCGCTTTCTCTACCTCCGGTGGGTTCCTATCATTAATACTTTAGGACATGTGTCGCCAGTCCTGCCCTTGTGGCTTCACTTTCTCTACCTCTGGTGGGTTCCTATTGTTAATACTTTAGGACATGTGTCACAAGTCCTGCCCTCGTGGCTTTGCTTTCTCTACCTCCGGTGGGTTCCTATCATTGATACTTTAGGACGTGTGTCGCCAGTCCTGCCCTTGTGGCTTCGCTTTCTCTACCTCCGGTGGGTTCCTATCATTGATACTTTAGGACGTGTGTCGCCAGTCCTGCCCTTGTGGCTTCGCTTTCTCTACCTCCGGTGGGTTCCTATCATTAATACTAAGAGGACGGATCCTTATAATAATCATCGCCTTGTGCACCAAGCCTTAGTATGTACATTACAGCTATTATCAGAAGAGGAGACTTTCTCATCCTGTCATGGAGCTAATTAACTGTAATTGTTTCCTAAATGAAGATATTATTGTTTTAATGAAGCTGATAACACAAGTGAGCGGGCAGCACTGACCAGAGAACGGGCGATGTCCCATTAGGGATGAAATATTTAAAAATTACTACAAAACTTCTGTAAGTGGAGCGCTAATAGAAAGGAATCTGTAACTCTCCGGCCCATTTACAGTTTTAACAACCCGATCATTTATATCAGACGTAGCATAAAAGAGGATTTAAAGGGGCTCTCTGGAAAATAACAATTGTGTCCCTGACATGTAGTTTCTTCACTCTGGACTCTCAAGAGATGAAACAAAGTTTTTACACTGGAGACAGAAACTGCAGGAACGAGACCTCTTCATCTTTAAAGTAAATTTCCACTGGAAATAAATGTAACGTTCTTTAATAATTAATATATAAAGTCTTTAGAATAAATGCAGTCTGGCTATTTTCTGTCTCTGTGTCAGCAGTGGGGTCCTCCTGGGTCTCCTCCATAGCGTTTCATTTTATTCAGATGTGGACGGATAGTTTGCACTGACACTGATGCCTCTGAGCTGCACCTTGAAAATCTTTAGACCTTGATTGGGGCTTATTCACCATCCAGATTATCTTGCATTACAACCTTTCATGAATTTTTCTATACCATCCACATCCATATCCAGGGAGATTAGCTACAGAGCCATGGGTTAAAAACTTCTTCATTATGTTGCAAACTGTGGACAAAGCAACATCAAAATCTTTGAAGATTAAGGTATTGAAGTGGTGAAGATTAACAGCTGAAAAGGTGATGAAATCCGCAGAGTCCTAAAGAGAAAGGGGTAAACCCCATGACTTTCATTTTACTCGGTACTCAAGTTACACTCATCTGAGTATTACAACTCATTACGACTGCCAAGCACCCGAGCATGGTAGTGCCCACTCATCACTAGTTATGAGTACTGAGCACCTGAGCATGGTAGTGCCCGCTCATCACTAGTTACCAGTACTGAGCACCTGAGCATGGTAGTGCCCGCTCATCACTAGTTACCAGTACTGAGCACCTGAGCATGGTAGTGCTCGCTCATCACTAGTTACCAGTACTGAGCACACGAGCATGGTAGTGCCCGCTCATCACTAGTTATGAGTACTGAGCACCTGAGCATGGTAGTGCCTGCTCATCACTAGTTACCAGTACTGAGCACCTGAGCATGGTAGTGCCCGCTCATCACTAGTTACCAGTACTGAGCACCTGAGCATGGTAGTGCCCGCTCATCACTAGTTACCAGTACTGAGCACTCGCGCATGGTAGTGCCCGCTCATCACTAGATACCAGTGCTGAGCACCTGAGCATGGTAGTGCCCGCTCATCCCTAGTTACCAGTACTGAGCACCTGAGCATGGTAGTGCCCGCTCATCACTAGTTACCAGTACTGAGCACCTGAGCATGGTAGTGCTCGCTCATCCCTAGATAGCAGTACTGAGCACTTGAGCATGGTAGTGCCCGCTCATCACTAGTTACCAGTACTGAGCACCTGAGCATGGTAGTGCTCGCTCATCACTAGTTACCAGTACAGAGCACCCGAGCATGATAGTGCCCGCTCATCACTAGTTACCAGTACTGAGCACCTGAGCATGGTAGTACCCGCTCATCACTAGTTACCAGTACTGAGCACCTGAGCATGGTAGTACCCGCTCATCACTAGTTACCAGTACTGAGCACTCGCGCATGGTAGTGCCCGCTCATCCCTAGATAGCAGTACTGAGCACTTGAGCATGGTAGTGCCCGCTCATCACTAGTTACCAGTACTGAGCACCTGAGCATGGTAGTGCCCGCTCATCACTAGTTACCAGTACTGAGCACCTGAGCATGGTAGTGCTCGCTCATCACTAATGGTCATTTTTTGGATTACTTCCATCCTGGACTCAGGAACCATCATTTTTCTGCACCCTGGTCCTGCCCCATGTAGGTCCTCCACCTAGTTTAGCATATGCTGGTCATCCCCCTGTAATATTTGCGGGGGTCTCTTTACTTCTTACTTGGCATTTTCATTCCTAATGATGCAGATCTCCATCGTGCCTTCAGTCCGCTTCGCTTTGCCTATGACACATGTCGCTCTCGTCTTCCCTTCTCGTGTAGCAGATTGCGAGTCCGGAATAGGTCGGGGACCCGGGAGATAAAGCACTTTTGTGTGATGTCTCTGCAGTATGAACACTCACATTATCACAGAGGCCACTAGGAGAGAATATATCTGCAGCCGGAGATACCGAGATCTTCATAATGGAGCGTCGAGCGGCAAATGCTTTTACTGGCCACAATCCAAAAGGTAAATTTCTTTCATCTGCAGGTCAAAAATAATAATGATATATTGAGAGTTGCCGGCTCTTATTGAGGGCGGACGAGGCTGCGGGACGATGATTCTCCTTTATTCTGCCTTTGTACTGGAGAATGTAGTCAGTACACGGAGCGCCGGGTTCAGCGGTGGACAGGAGAGACGGATGAGCGCGGTGCGAAAGTTCAGCGCTTCCACTAAACATTTTTAATATCATAACATTCGTTATCGGCCTTTAATAGAAGACACAGAAATTCTCCGCGCTAATGTGAGATGTAGCACAATAGGTCTCCATGATAAGTAACGCGAAAATGACAAATATGAAAAGCCGGAGACGTGGGCGGCCCAAATACTCACATTTCATCATCCATTACGAGCGTCAGCACCAGTCCGTAAAGGCTTAGCAGTACTTGGATGCTCTCTTTGTAAAACAGCGCCACACCTTTTCTCAGGTTGTGTGTGGAATTGTGACACTCCCGCACCGTGGCCGTGGGGCACTCATTACCGGGCCGGCTCTGTTCTGCACGGAGGATGTCATGGCGACAGGGCCCAGTTCCTTGACCCTGGTGGAGTCAGTTCAAATGGAGGGGAATTATTTACAGGGGAGTGATGATTCGTGGCACCACCTGTGGTTCTCGGCCACTTATAGAAGACGCTGCGAGATGAGGGCCTCTGGGGCAGATGGTGACACAGCTGAGTTGGTGTAGCTCTCCACAAGTAGAGCTGGGCCCCAGGGCGGATGGGGGTAGTAGTCTGTAATGGCGGGGTGCAGGGCTGGGGGCGCAATAACGGAGTGACACAGGGATGCAGTCAAAGTTCTTTACTCAGTGTTGGCAGTTCCAGATCAACACAGCTGGTCACAAGCCGTCCTCAGAGTGCTGAGCCCTGCTATGATGGGCTCCAGCCGATCCTGGGCAGTTCGGAGGCCAAGATCAGTGCACCCTGCTATGTTCCTTCTCCTGGTCGACTTTCTGCGCCGTCTTCTCCCTCCTGCCCTGCACCCTCACACACAGAGCCCTGAGCCGGTGTCCGCGGTCCCTGTCGGGTGGCTTGAAGCTCTGTCCCTCGGCCCTCTATGGTCCCCTTCCAGCGGTTGCGTGTGCGGTGTTGGCCTCAGCACCTGTAGTACCCGAGCCTCCGGTTTTGCTAGCTGAGCCTTGTAGTTCTCCACTAGTCTAGGAGCCGGTCCCCTCTGCGACCAAGTCCCTCCACACCCGTATGCCAGCTGTGGATTGAGACCACGGGTGCATGGCGCACCTCCCGTGGCTCTAGGACCCCTTCTCTCCTTCTTGTCCCAGGGTGAGCCTCTTCAGCTCAAGTCCCCTAGGACCTGTCTCTTGCACATTCTACTCCATTCTCCTCCAGCCTTGTTCTGACTAGATCTGTTAGTTTCACTTTCCTTCCTACACACTAGATATCCACCCACTAGCTAACCCCACCTCCAAGCTGGCTGGTACAGATTAACCCCGGGCCTGATGGAGTGTGTTTGTGTGTGTGTTTGTGTGCAACGAGCTATAGCCTCCTCCTTACCCGGGAATGAAGTACCACACCTCTGCTTGAAGTGCAGTACCTCTGTGGGGACTGAAGACTCAGGGGCGCCACACAGCCCCACAGCAAATGCCAGCACGTCCGTGGGCTGGAACAAAAAAAACCATACAGTGGTGTAAGTATATGCAAAATTTTGAATGCTGTAAACAGGTAACAGTAAAACATTTCTTCCCTTTATGGGAGGCATCAATTCTTTAACGTTACTAACATTCTAAACTTTACAGTACAGTATTAAATTCTGCAAAAAGATATCACTTTGCATTATCAACATTTGCCAGGAGTCCACGATGATGTACTCTCCGAGTGTCCTATTCACCTGCTCCAGGAATAAACAGTGAAAACAACAATATGGGGGACCCGCCACCAACAAACCCCCAACATAGGCTCTGGGTGTGCGACAGAGCGTTCCTAACCGTGCTTCATTACTTCTGCTATGCCAGACGGGTTTTATCTCCTGTGGTCGAGTAATTCTGCTATGGGGCACTGTAACCTGTGCAAACTATTTACAAATAAGTTCGAGTGTTCACCGTCCACATTCCTGTTAAAACAAGCATCATTGCAATTGACTTCTTGTTAAAAATCCTTTTTGTTCTTGAGAAATGAGGGATTTTTACTCATACCATTTACAGCTCATTGCCAAGATTTCCAGCCTCTTCTACATTCTAGCAGAGGTGGCCGGTCTCTTAGGCAATGAGTGTGTGGGTTGAGCTGACGCCTGCTGTGTCTCCTCCCGACAACCAGAGGGGTCTCTGTGCAGGCTAGACAAAAGACTCTGTGTGGTCAGGTACAGGACAGTGTGTGGTCAGGAACAGGACAGTGTGTGGACCAGGCTCGTAGAGTGCAGACCTGTGATGAGCTGCTCTCGGCTCATTTATCGAGAGTACTAGATCTGATAGAGACCGTCTGCTGAGTGTGAGAGGTGTTAGTGCCACATCGGATGTTTCTGGCACAAAACCCTTTGCTGAATCTGTTCCTGTGGTGACCTTTTTAACTTCGTTGTCAGCCACCGAAGATACAGATAATCTGAATCTACTAAAGATTCAGATACTCTGTTTGGAATCTATCGATACTCCCTATTGTGAATACATTTGGACTAGGTTCCAGTTTGGGGCTCCCTCTTGTGGTCAGTGCTGGTAGTGAAGTTTGCTTGCTGAATAGAAACCAGACAGCTGGGGATGATTGGCAATCCAGTTCTTCTGACTGAGCCTATATAGCTGAGTAGTGTTCTCTTGTTCCTGGCCGATGCTCAATGTTGCCTCCTCTGTGCTAAGGACTTTCTGAAGCCAGGCCTTCTTTCTGTGTCTACCAGAACGCCTTTCAGATAAGTTTGGTCCTTGTACCTCCGCTGGTGGTTTCCACCTTCTGATTGTTTTTCTGTTTAGGTACTAAGACTTATTCCTATTTTCCCTGTCTGGAGTTCTGGGTGGAGATGGATCATTCCTTGCTGGGAATGTCTGTGTACTTTGCTCTATATTCTGCTATGTATTTTGTTTTGTTATGCTTGGTAGTAATTTCAGTCCCTCCACTATATTCGTGTTTTGGTTGGATCCCAGTAACACCAGAGTACTGATACAGTGGGGGAGAGTCCGTGTTGGCTCAGTATTTTTCCTTATCAGGCGTGGTTCTTTTTCTAGGATATTGCACGGCTGCAGACAGTGCTCTTTTCTGTCCCTTCCTATTTAGACAGTTTAGGCCTCATCTTTGCTGAATCTGTTTTCTACCTGTGTATTGTGTTTTCCTACATCACCGTAATCTTTATACGTGGGGGACTATCTATATCTTTGGGGACTTCTCTGAGGCAGATTAGCCATTCCTGTATTTCTCTCTGTAGGAGTAATTAAATTTCCGGCTGTGTCGAGGCGACTAGGTCATCGTAGGCTCGTCCCACGGCTACTTCTAGTTGTGTGTTAGTGGTAGGTCTGCAGTTCGCTGAGATTCCAACCACTCTGGTACATTCTGGGTTTCCTAGTTTTTGTCAGATCCTCCTTGGTCACTGAATCATAACAACTCCCCTTTGGTCCCATATTCCTGTACCGGATGAGTGGATCCATAAGTCCTGAGCTCAGGCCCCGTGCAGATATTTTTGGTGGGAAGTGTGCACACATCCATTTGCTTTGGCACAAAACTACTTTAGATAATTTGCAGCCATTTAGGCAGGACTGGACTTGTTCACACATAAAACTGCAGTTGCTGTTAAAGCTTGGCACCTGGGTAGCCTCCTGCTGTGTGTGGGGTACAGAGGAAGGAATGGTTAGTATTATAGTTAAGTTTGTATGTCTTTGTGCTGACCCATCGACAGGTCAGTCCATACACCCAGAGTGCCTGTTAGGTGAATTTGTCCAGATATGTCCGTATACATTGGTGACTGTCGGTGGTGCAGCACATTAGTCCCGGGCCTCCCTGGCTGGGTGTATATTATATTTTCTTAGTGATAATCTCTGCACGTTTTGCGTTACTTATACCAATCCAATTTTATCATAAAAATCTAGTTTTCCCGAGATTGTCTGGTCTCGTTCCTGATCTTTGACCCACTGTATTCTGAAAGTAACCTCTCCGGTTCATAGTCGCAGTGTTTATGTGGCACCCCTGAGGCTTCAGTCGCCACAGGGTACTGCACCTCACCAGAGGTGCAGTATTCATCTCGGATATGGAGGAGGTCATCGCCGGTAAAACCACCTCAATCCACCACAATACACAGTCAGATGCCCTCTCACTGGGACTGGGCTAGGGTAGAGACATTGGAGGGTGGCCATCACTAATGTAGTGGACCCTCTGCTCACTAGTTCAGAAACCCGGGTGGAGGAGCTTGACACGGGGGAGTAAGGAGACACACGCACACTTAGTCCAGGACAGGAAACAAGTGAGACGCAGGAGGACACAGTCGCTGAGGGGAGAGCTGTTGGCTCCCACAGGACCGGCGCACACTTCAGGGTGCGGAGCCCTAGGCTGGTGGGCACTTCAGGTTATTCCAGCAGAATCCGCCGGGCAGAGGATTTCAAGTCTTCTGACCCACACACAGCGCCCGGGGCACAGCAGCGTACAGAGCCAGGAGTCATGACCATGGGGTGGCTCCAACTACGGACTTGCGCTGCCTGCTATACTGAACAACCCCCAGGACTCGGGTCCCAGCGTAGCCTCAACTCGCAGGGACTCACACAACACGGTGCAGGGAGGAAGGACTCACTGAAAGAAACACCGGTTCTGACCTCCAAACTATCCGGGTTCGGCTGGAGCCCATCACAGCGGAGTCCGGCAGTCCAAAGGCGGTGACATCTCAGTGAGTAAAGAACTTAAACTGCACCCGCTGTGTCATCTAATCCTTCCCGCGCCTCGCGCACCTTCATTAGAGTGGACTACTACTCCCCACATCCTCCCCAGGGCCTGAGCTCTGCCTGTGGAGACCTGTACCATCCGAACTGCGTTATCATCCGCCCCGGAGAAGGCCTCCCGCAGCGGCGGCTAATACCTGGCTGTATACCACAGGTGGCGTCACGGATAACTACTCTTATCATCTCCATCTCCCAATCTTTATTGACACCGACGGGGTCATGGAACCGGGCCTGGCGGCTGTGACATCCCAAACCGACACCGACCAAGTGACGGGTAACCCTCCCCCAAGACCCCGTGGGCGCGTCACTTACAAGTTCATTGCTCTGGATTCATCCAGATTTGGGGCCCTTGTGCTCCTTGGAGGCTGTGGAGGCAAAGTTGCCTCTGATTGTTATCACAAAGTCCACGGTCTTGGACAGCGACTCAGACGTGCCACTGGTCCAAACTGTCAATCACACGGAGCCACCAATCAGGAAGCCAGGAGGCAGCGGGCCCTGAACCGCTAAAGAATCAAGCTGAGAAGAAACGTAGCAAGGAGATCTCCCCAGATTGGTGCCATGAGTGGTCACCACAACCAACAGGGAGCTTGGTGCAGTGTAATGGTGGGAAGATGAGTCAAGTGTCTCCCATTGCTGACATTGGCCTCCATGTTTGCACAGTCCATGTCTGGATGAGGAGGAGGTGTGCTGTGCCACGTTATATGTCTGAGCTTCGTGAGCCCACTTTTCGCTGGATCTTTACCTCTTTTGCACCTTACTACCTTCTCCATTACCTGCTTATTTTCCTCCTGTAAGAACTGTATAAGCGCTGAATCCCGACCCGAGCGTTGTCTTCTCTCACATTTCATCTATTTGTCTATCCGCCAAAGTTCAGCTAATGTTGTCCTTATTTGATTTCATTCAATAAGCATATTAATGTGATAGAAATCAAACTTAATTATCCGGAGCAGCGCTCCACCACTGTGTAAATGAAATGAGGATCAGGCGGCAATTTCCAATAAAACTGCCATTAAAACTGCATTAAAATAGTTTTGGATGCAAACTTTGAGGCGAATGTAAACAAGGTCGGGTCCAGAGCTCGGTCTTGTTGGAAATTATTAAGTCAGATTTCAATCAAGGAAAAGCTTGATAACGAAATTATACGGGATAAATGTTATTACAGGGCCAAATGCAATTAGGCCCTTCCCCCGTGCGGCCGCCATCCTGAGAACGGATCGCTTCCCTCTTAAACCTATAGACGGATCTATAGCAATCTTATCAGAATAAGGGAAGAAGCCTCCATGAGATGCAGCTCTGAAGGGGACACACTTGTTCCTAATCACTCGTTCACTCGGTAAATTAACCGCACCGATATTTATCCTTTTTTTTTTGTATTTGGGCCAAACGCATTACGTCGTCTGCACTTTTTCTGCCTTTTAGGACGTCTGGTATCCGAGGTCCTCGGAGTATTTAAAACATAATACTTATCTCAGACTCGATATAAAATAGATTTATTTTCTTGCCGTTGGAGATCGTTTATCCTCACTTCTGCTTTTTAATGGTTTGCTAATTACATTACACTGATCAAGTGGAAGCTATTTATCGCCTTTCAAAATCTCAGCAAGATTTGCCTCCACTAATGGCTTTACCAACAACCTCATTGTACCTCATTGCCAGCCTTAGATTCACCGCTCTGTCTTAGATTCTGATGAAAAATGACCAAAAAATGCAGTTTTAAAGAACCGCTCCTCGGGGGCGGGACCAAACTGCTGATATTTAGATAGCAAACGCAACCAATGATTATGACTTTACCAACAACCTCATTGTACCTCACACCCAGCCTTAGATTCACCGCTCTGTCTTAGATTCTGATAAAAAATGCAGTTGTAAAGAACCGCTCCTCGGGGGCAGGACCAAACTGCTGATATTCAGAAAGCAAAAGCAACCAATAATCCTTAATCTCATTGCTTTTACAGTAAAGAATCCATAGTGTTACTGCTCTTTCAGTAAATAATCCATGCTCACACTCCTATTACAGTTATAAATCCATAGTCTCACATAGTCTCACTGCTCAGTATGGAATCCATAGTCTCACTGCTCTTACAGTAAAGAATCCATAGTCTCACTGCTCAGTATGGAATCCATAGTCTCACTGCTCTTACAGTAAAGAATCCATAGTCTCACTGCTCTTACAGTAAAGAATCCATAGTCTCACTGCTCTTACAGTAAAGAATCCATAGTCTCACTGCTCTTACAGTAAAGAATCCATAGTCTCACTGCTCTTACAGTAAAGAATCCATAGTCTCACTGCTCTTACAGTAAAGAATCCATAGTCTCACTGCTCTTACAAAAAAGAATCTGTGTGTGCTTATTATTAAATCTTCTTTTCTCCAGACGTAGTAGATGCCTCTTTGTCACTGTCTCAGGCCTCGGTGTAAGCAGATCATTATAGTGTATAGATCTCTGTAACGTCCCTTCAGGTCCTTGCACAGTAATTACAAGTTGTATAACTTCTGCAGTGGATGAATGAATATTGGGCTGATACATGTCCATAGGGTTCTCTTGTCTCCGCATTGTTACATTGTATCTGGATGTGCCTCTAGTCCCTTTATGTTGCATGGCTCCCATTTATTCTCGGCACAATGCTGTAACCGTGCGGAATCCTCAGATCTGGAGTCAGAACGTTCACAGTTGGCAACAGCCTAAACACTGTGCGGTTGTTGGAGCCGGTTCTGCCGGTGGAGGACGCGCGGTATTGATGGCAGCATCTGCTGCGCCTCTTGAATAAAGCTGCCGCTACTTTGAACCTCTAATGATGCGGCAGAATCTTGACTGTTTGACTGACAGCCCCGAGCGTATTAATATTCAGGGCTTCATTGCAGACTGCCTCACAGATGTTAAGAACTATTAAAAGATATTATGATCTTGGACAAGACATTAGTGAAATCTGGAAGACTTTTATCATGTTAACAGGTGTCTGATCAAAGGAATGGCTGCACTTCAATAATGCTTCAATTAAAAACCGCCGCATTAAACATGGCGTACGGCGGAAGAAATACAGGGAGGACGGTGATTAAAGGAGCGTTCGCCCATAAATAGCGGAAAATCACCTGAAAAGGAAATCAAGACACGGAGGTAAAAGTTCTGTCCAGAGTTTACAGCTGCATCCTACAAAGCTGCCACCATGATCCTGACAGGTAAACAAGACCCAGCTTTCCTATAGCCCTGCACGGCAAATGACCTGTCTGCTTCTCACTAGGCGTTTATACTCCAGACTGAGAGACTCAGGACCGCTAATGCCTCATCTCTCCCTAAATGGCTGGTACGGGGGCATCAGGGGGGACTGACGGAGCCAGTATAAAAGCTGGGGCAGAGAACAGGCAGCTTCTCCTGCTGTGTTTTAATTGCACATTCCTTTTTTACTCTTCATGCACAAGAAAGCAGCAGCAAGCCAACACAATATTTCTCAACAAAGTAACTAATCTGAACTTAGTAAAAGTGCGCTTGGCGTAAGTGACTGTAGTGATTTTTTGCATTTCTTGTTTAATCCTTATTGGATAGCGGGAATAATTGTGTTTTAAAATATTAATAACTAAAAACCTCACAAGTTGTGCCGCTTATAAAATATGCATTCACTTCAGCAAGGCAGTTCATATTGTGACAAGACACTGAAAAGAGGCTGGACAGGGTCCGCGGAGATGTCACCGGGGTACACGTCTGCGGTATCGAGAGTAACAGCAAATCAAATCGGATCATTTCTGTGAATCTGGAAAATTAAAATTCCAAAAGACTTAATGATATCAGAGGAAACTAAACTGAGGGCTCTGGATTGTTCTAGATCCCAGTATTCACTCTGCAGACGCTCCGACTTTTGCTCATCTTTAAGTCTTGAGGCTTTTGGTATTGAGAAGTTTTATCTTCATGGTAAAACTACATTTCCCAGCATGCATTGCTCTCCCTGCACATCAGGGGTCATGTTTCACCTTCTTTTACTTTCTCCTTTTCAGTGTACGATTCACTACGGCCATCGTGTCCTCATCTGCAGGGACAGAGCCTCCTGCATGGTTCACTATGGGCATTGTGTCCTCATCTGCAAGGACAGAGCCTCCTGCATGGTTCACTATGGGCATCATGTCCTCATCTGCTGGGACAGAGCCTCCTGCATGGTTCACTATGGCCATCGTGTCCTCATCTGCTGGGACAGAGCCTCCTACATGATTCACTATGGGCATCGTGTCCTCATCTGCAGGGACAGCCTCCTGCATGGTTCACTATGGCCACCGTGTCCTCATCTGCAGGGACAGAGCCTCCTGCATGGTTCACTACGGCCATCGTGTCCTCATCTGCAGGGACAGAGCCTCCTGCATGGTTCACTATGGGCATCGTGTCCTCATCTGCAGGGACAGAGCCTCCTGCATGGTTCACTATGGTCATCGTGTCCTCATCTGCAGGGACAGAGCCTCCTGCATGGTTCACTATGGGCATTGTGTCCTCATCTGCAGGGACAGAGCCTCCTGTATGGTTCACTATGGGCATCGTGTCCTCATCTGCAGGAACAGAGCCTCCTGCATGGTTCACTATGGGCATTGTGCCCTCATCTGCAGGGACGTTATCCGGATGGTTCTGGTAATGAATGAGATTTAGGAATCAATGAAATCTGGGCACAGATGGAGGGAAGAAACATGGAGGATGATGAAGGGGCTTATTCATCTGCAGCCGCCATCAGCCCTGAGTGTTATCTGCACAATTCACCACCGGACGGCCGTCAATCCTTTCCCAAGCATGAAACATCCAATGACCCAGAGGTTTCATCTGTCCGATACTCAGCCAGGAAAATGGGATAAAGCTGAATGCCATGTTCCAGTCATTGATTTGACACAAAGACCGCACAGATGCAGCAGAGCTGACTGCGTCATGTAACACTTCAGGCTGATTTGCCTTTACATCATGATAAAGCCACAGGCTAAGAGAATCCAATGACTTCACAAAGGCTCCATCACTCTATGTGGAGATCTCTAGGCTCCTTCCTTCAGTTTTGCTTTGTTCCTTCTGCTTTGTACCTATGTGCTCCTCATTTTTGGGCCATACATCTTGTTTGTCTTTCCTCAGGCAGGGGTGACAGTCTGCTCCGGGCTCTGCCCCTGTCTATTCTTCCCGAGGTGGGATACTCGAGTCATGGACCACCATAGTTGTGCACCTTAGATCTGCTCAAGGCAAACATGGTCCAAACTCAGGAAAGAAGTGGAAATCTAAACTACTATCGTCAGGGCTGTATTTTCCATTAGGCACCGGAGGTCCTGTGCCCAGGGCGGCAGGCTGCAGGGGCGGCACTTAGGCAGCAGACTTTTTTTTTACCTCCCCTCCTCCTCCGTTAGACAGTCTAACAATTCCTGGAATTTTGGAGGGGGGTGCTGCTCCATTTATTTGTATCTGAGTCTTCAATACGCTGATTGACCCTGGAAATGCCAGAGCATGCACTTCTGGGGTCAAAGGAGCACCAATCAGCTCACAGCTCCGAGCTGCAGCGTCCAATACTGCTGATGTCTATCATAGACTGAACAGTCCATGAATAACAATGTCACCAAATCCCACATAGTGCCACTATACAGTGTCTGCGGGCCCCTACCATGTATATTGCATAAAGATCTGCTCCAGCACTGTATAGTGCTGCACAAACCTCGGTGCCCTAACTGAACATATAATACTGCCACACTGTGTCCTCTCAATGACAACATTCAATACCTGTGTAATTAGTGAGCACATAGCAGTGTCATAAGGCTGGAATATTACTGCCATACACTGCTGATAATTATTTTGTAATAATAAACTTACATAAAACTGCAATATAGTTTCCATATAATAAAATGTATAACTGCCTGTAAAATACTGCAATACAAGGGATACATAGCAATACCATACAATGTGTAATATTGTTACACCGAGTCTTGATAATAGTAATACATAGTGTACGGATAAAACTAAATATTATTGTGCAGTTTCTAATAATCAGTAAATGAATCTACTCACTATCTACAACCATTCAGAAAACACGAAAAGCGGCATGAAATAATATATATAGTGATCACACAGTATTGCAATATATGAATGTGTCATAGTTTCCATATAACAACACCCACATTTAGTTTCCATATAGAGGATGTCACGGGGTCCTTCTCCGATATCACACAATCAACAGAGTGAGAGATGAGTGAAAAATCAAAAGCATATTTATTCCATATAATCCAGAATGTCCATCAAATAATCCACCGCAAAGAGGGTAAAATAGTCCAGAAACACAAATATAGTCCAGTAAGCGATAAATGTCCAGGTCTATCTGAGTAGCGCAGCTACTGCCCAGAGGATGAATCTTACTCCTTCTCTCTTGAAGTTCCCAGCCAGACTGAATGACTAATCCCTCAGGTAAGCAGAGAGTTTAGGTGGATTCCAGGTCCCCTCCCCCATACCTAGGGACAGAAGCACTGCCGTTGGTCGGATTTTTTTCAGATTTGCGCATGTTTCTGCATTGTGCATGCTTTCACCTGTCCGTGCTGCTTCCTGATAAAATTTAATCCTTTTTGGTTACATGTTGAGGATCCTCGTCTCCGTCTCATCAGTTTATTTTGGTTAGGGAGGTGCAGGGTCAATCAGGGCTGGTCTGTAAGGAACGGGGGCACCACGAACCTTTAGGGTGTAAACCAGGTAGAGTCTGGGGCCTCTTGTGTGGCTGATGATGGGTCCTGGGATCTGCAACATATGGAAGGTTTTATTTGATTTTGATATTGTATCATTCATTTCTTGTTTGTCTTTTTTTGTGTAATTTTCCTATATCCCTTTTTCTACTGAACTAGTAAAAGTTATATCTTAAATATCCGGGGATTCTTCACTTTATTTGTATTTTCTTGTTTTGATGACTCTGGGGACATCACATTTTGGATTTTGTTCCATAGAATAACACCATCAGTGGCCATACAATACAATGGATGCATAGGATGTAATATTGTTACACAGGAGATCCTGCCATATAATAGCGATATACAATGTGCTACATGCGGATGTGCAGTGTTTAATAATAGTACATAACTATGCATAATACACCCGCACTGCGACCGCACAACATTGTCATGAAAGGTTTAAATAATACCGCCAAACAGTGCTTATATAGTACTACAGTATAAAAGTGCAATATAATATCACTAATCTACGCCAATTAAATAAAACACCGATCAATAACAGAACCACACAATATTGTCACACAGTGCCTGGATAATGCTGCCATACAATGCCACATGGCATTTCTATAAATTGCCTAAGTGTTGAGATGTGCAGCATGTAAAAATACCGTACTGCTGTGCTCACATATTACATCCATTCAGTGAACACATAACTGTGGCGGAGCACACACTCAGCTCTGCTGCATCTGCACCGTATTGTGCACAGCAGGGTGACAACTGCAGCAGAGACCGCACGACGGCCAGAAAATCAGACTGCACAGTGAAGGGTTAATATTGGGATTTCAGAGTCCAGAGAAATGGCTTATAATTTACTGTGATGAAAGAGCCAAAATTTAACTCCACATCAAAGATCCCGTCTGGAACCATTTCATGCTTGAAAATCTGTGTATGACCAGATAGAACCGCAACGCACAAACCCTGCGAGAGCCACGAGCGGACACGAGAGGACGCCGGCGGGGTCACAGCTGACAGCACACCCCGCCATGTACAACACCCCCCAACACTGCAGCACCGCGGCCTCACTGCACACCGCTATATGGCACAAATAATAACACCATCAATATAGAGAAAGAGTGCAAAGACCAGAATTGTGGGAGGAAAAAAAAGCATCCTTCAAAACAAACCGTGCTGACTATAGTGGCCACAAGATGGCGCCATCATTTACACAATATCATTATTCACAAGACAAGCCAGTACTGATACAATGAAAAAAGGCAAAAACTCTGCTGGTGCAGTCACTGTGTACATACATTACATTACTGATCCTGAGTTATCTCCTGTATTATACTCCAGAGCTGCACTCACTATTCTGCTGGTGCAGTCACTGTGTACATACATTACATTACTGATCCTGAGTTACCTCCTGTATTATACTCCAGAGCTGCGCTCACTATTCTGTTGGTGCAGTCACTGTGTACATACATTACATTACTGATCCTGAGTTACCTCCTGTATTATACTCCAGAGCTGCGCTCATTATTCTGCTGGTGCAGTCACTGTGTACATACATTACATTACTGATCCTGAGTTATCTCCTGTATTATACTCCAGAGCTGCACTCACTATTCTGCTGGTGCAGTCACTGTGTACATACATTACTGATCCTGAGTTACATCCTGTATTATACTCCAGAGCTGCACTCACTATTCTGCTGGTGCAGTCACTGTATACATACATTACATTACTGATCCTGAGTTACCTCCTGTATTATACTCCAGAGCTGCGCTCACTATTCTGTTGGTGCAGTCACTGTGTACATACATTACATTACTGATCCTGAGTTACCTCCTGTATTATACTCCAGAGCTGCGCTCATTATTCTGCTGGTGCAGTCACTGTGTACATACATTACATTACTGATCCTGAGTTATCTCCTGTATTATACTCCAGAGCTGCACTCACTATTCTGCTGGTGCAGTCACTGTGTACATACATTACTGATCCTGAGTTACATCCTGTATTATACTCCAGAGCTGCACTCACTATTCTGCTGGTGCAGTCACTGTGTACATACATTACTGATCCTGAGTTACCTCCTGTATTATACTCCAGAGCTGCACTCACTATTCTGCTGGTGCAGTCACTGTGTACATACATTACTGATCCTGTATTATACTCCAGAGCTGCACTCACTATTCTGCTGGTGCAGTCACTGTGTACATACATTACATTACTGATCCCGAGTTACCTCCTGTATTATACTCCAGAGCTGCACTCACTATTCTGCTGGTGGAGTCACTGTGTACATTCATTACAGTATTATCCTATACAGTTCCTGTATTTTTGTTACTTCTGTCACATGTGTAGGATTTACATGGGACTGCTTTCTGGATATTTTTATTCATACATTAGACTTTTACTGAGTTCAGGAGAATGTTCTTCAGAGCAGTGTAAATTCCTTTTGCTTCAGGGGCAGAAAGTCCGGGCATTTGGTGGATGATGGGTGCACAAGGTACTGATTGTGATACTGGCTACGTCTGATCGGGGCACTGGTTCCTGTCTGGTCACAGTCTGATAATGACTCATAACAACAATTTCCAGTATCTCGATACCATTGTTAAGGCCATACTGGGAACTGTAGATTCAAGTAGCACAATTATATATGTGGCTGCCCTGGCAGCACAAGTCATCACTGTACTGGTGCTGTATGCATGTACTGATGGTGATTCTGGTGCTATATTCATGTACCGCTGCTCTGGTTTGTCTCAGCGACTTGTGACCTGTCAGATGCTTCGGTGTTTGATGCAGGTCACTCCTCAATGCATCTCTATGAGAGCCTCATTATGGCCTCGTTCTGGACTCCTTCTGGCTCTCATAGAGTTGTATTGAGCGCCTGTGACGTAACTTATGAAATTACAGTCACAAGATGGCACCATGGGACCAGAGCGGCATCAGTAAAAGGTGAAGACGCTGGAAGGTGAATATATGAAAGGGGTTTGAATTTAAAGCTCCACTTCAGTGCTGAAAAAAAAGGAAATGCTAAAGTGGTGCTTTCAAGGTCTGAAAACGGCTCCTGTAAATGCAACATAAATGTCACGGGGTGTAATGGGAAAGCAGGAAACTGGAGCTCCTAGACTGGCCCTCAGGTAGGGAGCCCTAGCTATCCATAATCCCAGAGATACCCCTAGTGGTGAAGATGTCTGAGCCGCCTTCCTTGCCCTTCTCCTGGCATGCCCTAATCTTATACCCCCACTCCCCCAACCAAGGGGAGGACAGGGACAGGAGTGGCTGAACCCACAGATATGAACAAATGGGGAAACCAAAAACACTATCACACAGCTAGCACACATATATAAGACAATACATAATAAGGAGGAAATAAAGAGCAGGGAGGAAATAATCAAACGACAAGAGAGAGAGTTTCAACAGCACACCAAGCAGCACACAATGAATCACTAGCAACTAGAACACAACACCACATGGACAAGTTTAGCAAAAGCCATAATCGGCATGGGAAGACAGGCTCCACCATCTTAACAAGGCGTGGAATCACTGTGATAGGTCTCCTGTAACATGTGATCCAAGAGGCAACCAGCAGACTAGCAAAGATTAACTCCTGGAAGTCCAATCACTAATGAACACACAGCTGGTCGATGCCTGAGCCTGTCCGTGCAACTCAGAAGCACCAGAAAAGGCAGAGTGTGGAGTGTCAGAGTCTGCAGTGTGAACAGCGTCTGATGCCGCCATGACACTCGGCAAGATTAGAACCAAGCACCGTGTGACAGTAAATGTTTGTGTGATTGTGCAATATGTTAGGAGTTGGGGCCCCACTTTTAACTTTTGCCCATGGCCCCACTTTGTCTAACTCTGGTCCTGGCTACAAGCTGAGCTCCGTATGAGGGCGACGATTCATCATGTATACAGCAATACTGTGCTATTGCCTTCCAGTATATAGTATAAGCGATGAAGTGATTGCAGGTTACAGGGTCCTTGGGGTTTAAAAAGTATATAGAAATTTAAAGCAACCCCTTTTCCAATTTTTAAAATAAGGGGAAAAAATAAAGTTATGTAATATAATATCACCAGTGCCATGAAAGTCCGGTCTATCAAAGTATAAAATTACAACACACATTAAAGGCTGAAAAAAACAACAAAACTCCGGATTTACAGTTTTCAGTCTCCGCAGCTCCCCATAGCCATATCCCAAAATGTTACAGTGAAAACTGCAGCTGGACGCACAGAACAGACGGCCTCAAAAAGCTCCAAAACCAGAGAAATAGAAACATTGCGGCTCAGAAAATGGCGACACAAAGAAGATATTTGTTTTACAAATTTCAAAATTTTGAAACCACTAAATCATAAAAAGTCTACAACTTTGGTATCGTTCTAATGGTTCTGCCCCGGAGAATCGCGAGGCCGGGTCAATTTTACTGTACAATGAATATTGTGAAAACAAAGCCTGAGAAACTGCGCACAATTGCTGTTTAACAATTTTACCTGACTTGGAATTTATTGCCCATTTTTGTAAACTCAATGTTGTCATTCAAAACCCCAACACGTCCTACAAAGAACAAGCCCTCGTATGACCGTGCCCCGAAAGATTAATAATGGCTCTGGTAAGAAGGGGAGGAAAAAATGTTACTGCAAAAATGAAAAATCGTCCACTTCTGAAAGGGTTAAATATGTCAAAAATTGCATCAAAAATTTAGAAAACTTGTGTTCTTACAAATCTACTCCAAAAATCAGGTGTCTCTGACAAGAAGATTTCATAGTATCATAGTTTTTAAGGTTGAAGGGAGACTCTAAGGGGCACTTTGCACACTGCGACATCGCAGGTGCGATGTCGGTGGGGTCAAATTGAAAATGACGCACTTCCGGCATCGCATGCGACATCGCAGTGTGTAAAGCCTGGATGATACGATTAACGAGCGCAAAAGCGTCGTAATCGTATCATCGGTACAGCGTCGGCGTAATTCATAATTACGCTGACGCAATGGTCCGATGTTGTTCCTCGCTCCTGTGGCAGCACACATTGCTGTGTGTGAAGCCGCAGGAGCGAGGAACGTCTCCTACCGGCCTCACTGCGGCTTCCGTAGGATATGCGGAAGGAAGGAGGTGGGCAGGATGTTTACATCCTGCTCATCTCCGCCCCTCCGCTCTGATTGGCCGCCTGCCGTGTGACGTCGCAGTGACGCCGCACGACCCGCCCCCTTAACAAGGAGGCGGGTCGCCGGCCACAGGGACGTCGCACGGCAGGTGAGTGTGTGTGTGAAGCTGGCGTAGCGATAACTTTCGCTACGCCAGCTATCACCACATATCGCTGCTGCGACGGGGGCGGGCACTATCGCACTCGGCATCGCAGCATCGGCCTGCGATGTCGTAGTGTGCAAAGCCCGCCTAAGTCCATCTAGTTCAACCCGTAGCCTAACATGTTGATCCAGAGGAAGGCAAAAAAAACCCCAATGTGTCAAATAAGCTCCAATGGGGAAAAAATGTCCTTCCTTCGTCCACATCCGGCAATCAGACTAGTTCCCTGGATCAATGCCCTGTCATAAAATCTAATATACATAACTGGTAATATCACATTTTTCAGGAAAGGCGTCCAGGCTCTGCTTAATGTTAGTAGTGAATCACTCATTACAACATCATGCGGCAGAGAGTTCCATAGTCTCACTGCTCGTACAGTAAAGAATCCTCGTCTGTGATTATGATTAAACCTTCTTTCCTCAAGACGTAGCGGATGCCCCCGTGTTCCAGTCGCAGGCCTAGGTGTAAAAAGATCTTTGGAAAGGTCTCTGTACTGTCCCCTCATATATTTATACATTGTGATTAGATCCCCCCTAAGCCTTCGTTTTTCCTGTCTTGGTATTGCAGCCCCCCCATTCCTCTAATAATCTTGGTGGTCTTCTCTGCACCCTCTCCAGTTCAGCTATGTCCTTCTTATATATCGGTGAGCAGAATTGTACACAGTATATAAGTGCGGTCGCA
Organism: Anomaloglossus baeobatrachus; assembly: GCF_048569485.1. Lineage (NCBI taxonomy): Eukaryota > Metazoa > Chordata > Amphibia > Anura > Aromobatidae > Anomaloglossus > Anomaloglossus baeobatrachus. The sequence goes on from NC_134361.1 coordinate 9,139,172, forward strand.
CTAGTGACTTGTACAGAGGTAGAACTATATTTTTTTCATGAACACTTCTACCTCTTTTAATACATCCCATTATTTTATTAGCCCTGGCAGCAGCTGCCTGACACTGGCCACTAAAGTGCAGTTTACCATCCCCCCACACACCCAAGTCTTTTTCTGTCTGTTTTACCCAGTGTTCTACAATTAAGTACATAATCATAAATGTTATTTCCTCTACCCAAGTGCATGACCTTACATTTATCTACATTAAACTTCAATTGCCACTTCTCAGCCCAATCCTCCAATTTACATAAATCTCCCTGTAATATAAAATTATCCTCCTCTGTATGGATTACCCTGCAGAGTTTAGTATCATCTGCAAATATTGAAATTCTACTCCGCATGCCCCCAACAAGGTCATTTATAAATATGTTGAAAAGAAGCGGGCCCAATACTGACCCCTGTGGTACCCCACTATGAACTGAGACCCAGTCCGAGTACGTACCATTAATAACCACCCTTTGTTTCCTATCACTGAGCCAGTTTTTAACCCAGTTACACATATTTTCCCCTGTCCCCATTATTCTCATTTTATGTAGCAACCTTTTGTGTGGCACCGTATCAAAAGCTTTTGAAAAGTCCATATACACAACATCCACTGCATTTCCCTGGTCCAGGCTTGAACTTACCTCTTCATAGAAGCTGATCAGTTTGACAGGATCGATCCCTCATAAACCCATGTTGATACTCTGTCATAAGGTTATTTTTCTTGAGATACTCCAGTATAGCATCTCTCAAGAAACCCTCAAGGATTTTACCAACCGTAGAGGTTAAACTTACCGGCCTATAATTTCCCGGCTCAGTTTTTGTCCCCTTTTTGAATATTGGCACCACATTTGCTATGCGCCAGTCCTGCGGTACCGACCCTGTTATTAAGGAATCTGAGAAGATTAAAAATAATGGTCTATCTATCACAGAACTCAATTCCTGTAGTACCCTGGGGTGTAGCCATCCGGGCCCGGAGATTTGTCAACCTTAGTGATTTCGAGGCGGCGGCGTACTTCCTGCTGGGTTAAGCAGGTAATATTCAAGGGTGAATTTATGGTATCACTATATAGATGATTTCTAGATGTGGATTCTTCATCCAGAAAGAAACGTTGCTCCATGTAGCAAGTCATAGATCTGTGTGTCCATCACAGGACACGAAATCCAGAAAGAATCGACACATGAACGACTCTGGAATATTGTGTCGCACCCAGCGTGAAGAAGATACAATCTATTCGCTAAAACCAAATCACACTGTATTTACAATATGGGAAAAATACAACGGTGACATTTCTAATTTTACTTGTATTTTTCATTTTAGATTATTGCCACTGTCTCTGGGAAACAATGACAAATATAGTGCATTGGAAAAGTATTCATACCCCGTGAACTTTTCCACATTTTCTCACTTTACACCCGGAAATGTAAATGTATTTTATTGGTATTTTATGTGACACCAACACTGAAGGGTACTTTACACACAACGACATCGCTAACGATATATCGTCGGGGTCACAGTGTTCGTGACGCACATCCGGCTCCGTTAGCGACATCATTGTGTGTGACTAAAAGGAGCGACGATCAACGATCGCAAAAACGTCAAAAATCGTTGATCGTTGACACGTCGCTGCTTTTCATAATATCGTTGGTGGTGCATGCCGCTGGTTGTTCGTCGTTCCTGCGGCAGCACACATCGCTACGTGTGACACCACAGGAACGACGAACATCTCCTTACCTGCGTCCACCGGAAAAAAAGGAAGGAAGGAGGTGGGCGGGATGTTCCGGCCGCTCATCTCCGCTCCTCCTCTGCTATTGGCCGGCCGCTTAGTGATGCCGCAGTGACGTCGCTGTGCCGCCAAATGAACCGCCTCCTTAAAGGAGAGATTGTTCAGTGTCTCCAGCGACATCGCTAAGCAGGTATGTGCGTGTGACGCTGCCGTAGTGATATTGTTAGCTATGGCAGCGATCACCAAATGTCACAGTGCTATCGCTCGCAACCGCGCTAGCAATCGCTAGCAATGTCGCAACGTGCAAAGCACCCTTAAGTACAAGTATCTGTAAAGTGTAAAGGAAATGATTCCTGGTTTTGTAAAGATTTTAAAATAGTAGTCTGAAAATTGTGATGTGCATTTGTATTCAGCCCCCGAGTGAATACTTCCTCTGAGGTCCTTAAAGAACAGATGTAGTTATACTGAGAAGAAATCAGCCAGGAGAAGGCTGTCACGCAGGAGCAAGGGAACAGCGGGAGGGAGCAGCACAGAGAGAAAACCAAGGACAAAATTTAGGAAGGCCTTGGCGATCGGGAATGGTAACCATCTCACACTTACCTGTGACTGATTCCTGAGCCCCCTAATGTCCCTAGACGGCTCCTTCCCCCAATCACCGTCATGTACCTAGGTCCTTGCTGATCCTCAACTTACCCTGGCTAGTGAGTAGGTCAGCAAGATACTAGTCCCAACTGAAACGACACCAAAGCAATGCAGAGACAAGCTCCTTCCAAGTGGTCAGGATAGAGGATCTATTACCGGCATGGAGTAAAGCCAGTAGTGGGTATATAGAGTGGAAGGGCAGGATGACAAAATGCTGCAGCTATGATTAAGGCAAAGAGTATCAGCCAGCAGGGAAAAAGTCCTTAACCCTTTCAGCATCAACAAAAAGTAAATCCTCTCCAGCACAAGATGTAACATGCGGATGTCACACAATGTACTTATTTATGTAACTTTTGGGGGCAACTGGCCACAGATTTTATTTAGAGAATCAGAATACAGGGGTCTGAATACAAATGCACGTCAAAATTTTCAGATTTATTCTTTTACAATATTTTGAAAATCAGGTGTTATTTCTTTTACACTTCATAAATACTTGGACTTTTTGTTGGTATACTACATTAAAAAAAAGTGAAAATGTTCACAGGGTATAAATACTTTTGAAAGGCACTGTATTTCATCATTAATACATTTGTATGTATAGAGTAATTCCATTTTAATTTTCTTTTTTCAGTTTTAGGTTTTCCAGATTTTTTGTAGATTTATAACAAATGTATTGTAATATTTAACAATTGCAAAAAGTTGCATTATCGTTTATTTTCTAGAAAAAAATATCTTTAATTAAAATGAATTGTAAAGATGTAAAGTAATGAAAGCGCGGCCGTCACAATGAATGTATAGGATTTACATTAATAGCTGCTTGCTTTCAGCTTGCTAACTGTTAACAAGCTCACAATTTTTCATTTCTTTTCAAGGCCACTCTCTCTACTTTTCGTTTTTTGGTAGAATTGACCTCGATCTTCACTACAGTTGGATTTAAAACAATAATTGAAAACTACATGAAGGCCGCGGTGGTATCAATAGACTTAAGAGGCGAGTGCAGTAAATGCGCGCTCCGTGTGTTTGTATCCAACCATTGTCAAGTCTACGGAGAAATGAACTTTTATAGAGGAGGATTCCAGAATAGCTTTGTCATTTCTTGTTACAGACCGAGCGGCTTTGTTACATTGTATGTTGTTACAGGAAATGAAAAAAGCTGTAAATAAATGTTTGTTATTCTGTTTTCTTCAAGAAATAGGATTTTCTGAGCAGTTTGACCTGTAAGATGTAGTGAATGGTCATAAGACAAATGTATGTCACATTTCTGTATTCGTGAATTCAAGGGTTGAGATTCCGCAGCGTGATTAAAGCTTTAATTGTAGCAGCGCGGAGCCGATTGTTCAGTGTCGTCGTCTCCATATAGCAGACGGTAAACATTTTACTTCTTTCAAGTAGACCAGGAAGGGAAAATCTTCTTCTCAGTGTTAAGGTGGCTTTACACACTGCAACATCGCAAACGACATCGCTGTAACGTCACCGGTTTTGTGACGTAATAGCGACCTCCACAGCGACATTGCAGTGTGTGAAACCTATCAGTGACCTGGCCCCTGCTGTGAAGTTGTGATCGCTACAAATCGTTCAGGACCATTTGGTCCTTTGTTTCCCGCTATGCAGCATGATCGCTAGAAAGTCTCAGTGTGTAAAGGGGACTTTACAGCGACTTCGTTAGCGACTTCCCTTTCAAAAAGCTGCTTTACAACGTCCCCAATGACTAGCTAGGTCGTTCTGCAGGTCCACATCGCTATTGCGTCGTTGGCCAGGTTTGCCTGTTTGACAGCTCACCAGAGACTTTGTAGCGATCCCGGCCAGGTTGGGATCGCTGGTGGGATCGCTAGAAAGTCTCAGTGTGTAAAGGGGCCTTTAAGGCCCCGTCACACTAAGCAACATCGCTAGCAACATCGCTGCTAACGAACAACTTTTGTGACGTAGCAGCGATGTTGCTAGCAATGTCGCTGTGTGTGACATCCAGCTACAACCTGGCCCCTGCTGTGAGGTCGCCGGTTGTTGCTGAATGTCCTGGGACATTTTTTAGTTGTTGCTGTCCTGCTGTGAAGCACAGATCGCTGTGTGTGACAGCAACAACTAAATGTGCAGTGAGCAGGAGCCGGCTTCTGCGGACACTGGTAACCACGGTAAACATCGGGTAACCAAGAAGCCCTGTCCTTGGTTACCCGATATTTACCTTCGTTACCAGCCTCCGCCGCTCTCACTGTCAGTGCCGGCTCCTGCTTCTTGCACGTGTAGCAGAGTACACATCGGGTAATTAACCCCATGTGTACTGTAGCTAGGAGAGCAAGGAGCCAGCACTAAGCAGTGTGCGCTGCTCCCTGCTCTGTGCACATGTAGCTGCAGCACACATCGAGTAATTAACCCGATGTGTTCTGTAACTAGGAGAGCAGGGAGCCAGCGCTAAGCGGTGTGCACTGCTCCCTGCTCTCTGCATGTGTAGCTGCGTGCGCTGGTAACCAAGGTAAATATCGGGTTGGTTACCCGATATTTACCTTAGTTACCAAGCGCAGCATCTTCCACGCGGCGCTGCTGGCTGGGGGCTGGGACACTGGTTGCTGGTGAGCTCACCAGCAACTCGTGTAGCCACGCTCCAGCGATCCCTGCCAGGTCAGGTTGCTGGTGGGATCGCTGGAGAGTCGCAATGTGACATCTCACCAGCAACCTCCTAGCAACTTACCAGCGATCCCTATCAGGTTGGATCGTTGTTGGGATTGCTGGTAAGTTGTTTAGTGTGACTGGGCCTTTACTCACCCCTCCTCGCCCACGGCGTGCCTGTCTCTCCACCACCAGGTCTCCCATCGATTTCCTAATTGTCACAGTTCCGCTGTGCCGAGCATTTTACATTTGGATACTTTTGTCATGGCTCCGCTGTGAGGAGCATTTTGCATTTGAAAATGCTCTGCTATGTGTCTTTTGCACTTACTTACTTATTGTTTATCAGTACTAGGTTCCACGCTCATTTTGGGAGGTGCCTTCACAGATGCACCTCATTCCTCATGATTGCTCTGTTTCTTTACTGGGCTTGCTCTGTCTGAACTTCGCCAGTTGTACTTCTTGTTTGCTCAGTGTGCTCTTGGCTCCTGTTTGATGTAAGTGTTCTGATCTTTGCTTCTGACCTCGGACATCTTTCTGACCACGTCTCTGTCTGCTCCTTGAACCTTATACATTACCTCCCAGCTTCTGACCTCTGACCTATTCCTGACCACGTCTCTGTCTGCTCCCTTAACCTTATACATTACCTCCTGGCTTCTGACCTCAGACCTATTCCTGACCACATCTCTGTCTGCTCCCTGAACCTTATATGTTACCTCCCGGCTTCTGACCTCAGACCTCTTCCTGACCACGTCTCTGTCTGCTCCCTGAATCTTATACATTACCTCCCGGCTTCTGACCTCGGACCTCTTCCTGACCACATCTCTGTCTGCTCCCTGAACCTTATATGTTACCTCCCGGCTTCTGACCTCGGACCTCTTCCTGACCACATCTCTGTCTGCTTCCTGAATCTTATATGTTACCTCCCGGCTTCTGACCTCGGACCTCTTCCTGACCACGTCTCTGTCTGCTTCCTGAATGTTATACATTACCTCCTGGCTAATGATTCCAGCTTGTCTGACCACCCTTCTATTCATACTGCTCATAGTGTCTAGCATCACACTAATGTCTAGCTTTTTTTTGCACCTTTGGCCAGTTCCTGCCTGGTTTTCTGCTCATACTGATTTATTAAGTGCACGACATGTCACTGATGTGTGTTGTGTCCCATGTACCTGCAGTGTGACGTGCATTTATTCCGTCAGTGACTTGCATCACACCCATGTCATGCAAAAGAACAAAAGATGAGACTGAAGGTAGAGGAGCTGACGGCAGGACCAGCGGTGGTAGGACCGGCACTGGAGAAGAGATGTGAGGAGAAGCATTTCCCTTTTCTTTTAAGCCCCTTTATGGACCTTTCAATACAAATCAATTTACTTGATACAAAATTAATTTCGCTCATAATTAAGTGAATCTGTCAGAAGTGACTCTCAGGAGATTTTCTCTTAGCACCGCCTGGTATGTGTGGCTGGACATAACATTCCCAGGGATGACTCCAGAAGTGGAGCCATTACAAAGGTCAATGCCAGTCAGCTGCATGTAGAGAAGGTTGTGTCTTGGTGGATTATATCCCTACTTCTCATCATTCATCTCATGGCTGATTATTTACATAATCTGAACATATTCTAAACAAGGGTCCTGCTCTCGCACGAACTCCGAGACAGCTGTCTACAGATGGTGTCTCGGCTGTGGCTGATATCGTAGACATGAAGCAAGACTTTAAAGGCCCCGTTACACGGGACGATATATCTAACGATATATCGTCGGGGTCACGTCGTTAGTGACGCACATCCGGCATCGTTAGAGATATCGTAGTGTGTGACACCTCCGAACGACTGTGAACGAGCAGAAATACTCACCTTATCGTTGCTCGTTGACACGTCGTTCATTTTCATAATATCGTTCCTCCTTCTGTGCTCCGGTTGTTCATCGTTCCTGCGGCAGCACACATCGCTCCGTGTGACACCCCGGGAACGATGAACACAGCTTACCTGCGTCCCGCTGGCAATGCGGAGGAAGGAGGTGGGTGGGATGGTTACGTCCCGTTCATCTCCGCCCCTCCGCTTCTATTGGCCGGCGGCTGTGTGACATCGCTGTGACGCCGAACGTCCCTCCCCCTTTAGGAAGAGGATGTTCGTCGCCCACAGCGAGGTCGTCCGGGAGGTAACTACGTGTGACGGGTGTTACCTACTTTGTGCGCCACAAGCAACTAATTGCCCGTGCCGCACAAACGACGGGGGCGGATGCGATCGCTTTTGCGATCGCACGATATATCATCCCGTGTAACGGGGCCTTTAATGTGTGGTGGACTGAAGTGCCGACTATCGGTAAGTGACGTGTAGAAGAAAACTGGAGGACATGGAGGAAACTCATGCAGAGATAGGATGAACAAGCAAACTCTACACTGATGCTACAAATGGTCAATGAGCATTGAAAAACAACCGAGCCACTGAGCCACCATCCTGCCCACAATGCTCTGTAAGAAGAACCCGGACCCACTACCATCTCCAAGAGCCAAATAATACCCAAGATATTTGATTGAACATCAGGGTGCTCAGGTACGCACGTTATTTGGCCAAGTTGACATGCAACGGTGCCATGCTCAAGTCCCTGCATATATTGTGGCTGTTAAACATATGGGGATTGTCTGCCATACACAGTAATGCTGGAGCCATGTTGAGTACTGGCATTACTGTGATTGGCCGGCCACATTGTGTCATCGGGTCTTATATACTCAACCCACTTTCCTCTGGAAGCAGTTCAGGGAGAGTTAATGTAGGAGGGAGAGCTTAGATTAGTGCAGGGTTTGTACACTTGTACCAAGTAGTGCCTTTCATGTGGCACTAACAGGTGTTTTTATCCTTGTTTACCCTAATAAATAAATAACTTTAAAAAACGGTGTGCAGTAACCTCTATTTTTGATAACGAGCAAAGGTAAAGCAGACAGCTGGAGGCCGGTATTATTAAGCTGGCAAGGCTCCTGTTTATTTGGCCATCCTTAGCCTAAAAATAGCAGCCTGCAGCAATCGCAGAAGTGTAGCATCCATTAAATGATCCCATCCTGGCGCGTTGCCCGGCTCTTACCAATTGCTCTTTCTGATTGATAATAAATTGGTGAATGAGGGTGTGGGGGAGTCTTTATTCAAATAGATTCTTTTTTCCTGTGTCTGTGTGTGTTCTTTTGGGGGGATTACTGGGTTAGTAATGTGGGTGTCTGATACACGTCTCTTCATTACTAACCTCTGGACTTGATACCAGCTGTCAATTCACAGCTGACATGAACCACAAAAATATTACTCTGATTGCCACTGCACCAGAGAAATTGGAAAGAGCCAAAAAAGTGCCAGAATTGGATCATCTGATGGATGCTCCACTTCTGGGGTAGATGTGGGCTGCTATTTTCAAGCTAAGAAGGGCCAATATCCATGGCCATTCCCAGCCTGATAACATCAGCCCCCAGCTGACTGTTTTACTTTGGCTGGTTATCCAAAATAGGGGTTACCCACGTCATTATTTTTAATTATTTTTTAGTTCCCAGCAGTGACTTGGGAGTCAGAGATACATATAGGCATCTGCCCTATGCCAGTTCCATCCTTTTCAGCTATTTTCCTGCCCTCCTATCCCTCTTGGGAGGGTTTGTTAGAAAAATGCTCAGTTTTCCCATTGACTTTCATTATACTTGTTATTCTAATAGACCCCGCCCGAGCGTCCGACCTGCTCGATTGGAGTACAGAGCATTGCGGCATTTTAGTGCTCACTCACCACTAATGTTCTATCAGAGCAAAACCAAAGCAATGAGCCGGAGCATAAGTTGGTATACTTGCAACACCTAAGAGCTTGTTCACACTGTGACCATTTCACAGACAAAATACTATACTATGCTCTATAGTAAGTAAATAGTAATAATATATATAAATAACAGTGACTACTTAGTAAACACAATTTTGCTAAAATAAAGGCATAAAAGCCATGCCATCGTGACAAGGTGTGCCGCAATTAGGGCGGTTCTATCCTATTTAGAGGATGAAAACCTCACCTTGTGTTACCCGTCCTCAGTATAGATGGGGCAGAGCCGGACTGGGGCCCCGACTGTGAAGACTGGAGCTCCTCGATCCTCCATGTGATCAGCTCATGTAACACGTGAAGACTGGAGCTCCTCGATCCTCCATGTGATCAGCTCATGTAACACGTGAAGACTGGAGCTCCTAAATCCTCCATGTGATCAGCTCATGTAACACGTGAAGACTGGAGCTCCTCGATGTGATCAGCTCATGTAACACTTGAAGACTGGAGCTCCTCGATGTGATCAGCTCATGTAACACTTGAAGACTGGAGCTCCTCGATGTGATCAGCTCATGTAACACTTGAAGACTGGAGCTCCTCGATCCTCGATGTGATCAGCTCATGTAACACTTGAAGACTGGAGCTCCTCGATGTGATCAGCTCATGTAACACTTGAAGACTGGAGCTCCTCGATGTGATCAGCTCATGTAACACTTGAAGACTGGAGCTCCTTGATCCTCCACGTGAGTCTTTGGTTCTCACCTCTCTTAGGTCTTGAGGAGGGCGACACATTTCATGTGACCTCATGGGTGTTTCTACAGAAGACCCACATGAGGGCTGCATTGTTACTGTTTTGCTTTTTTTTATTCCTGTATACTACCAATTACAACCTGTTCTCACATTCCCTAATATCTCAATGTGTTATTAGGTTGATTCCCAAGTAAAAGGTCAGTAGTTGGAATTGAGGAGCCGCCATGAAGATTTCCCAAGAAAAGAGACACCGCATCATCCATCTCATCGATCGCGGTCTCTAGGCCAAGAAAATTACCAAACTTCATCATGTGAGGCCATGACAGGTGGAGAATATGAAATTAAGTCCTTCCATCCATTCACAAGCCAAAAGGTAACGTTCAGGCAAAATATCAAAGTCACCAAATCGCTCATCACAAGGTCTATCCGGTCACCCGGCAGTGGAGGTGACTCGTGTGCTTCATAATAGTGACATCACAGATGTCCATGCAAGCACTGAGCAACGTGCATTATACAAGTCTGGAATGGTGGCCCAAAAGGTGAAGAAGCCTCAACTACAATATCATAAGAAGCGTCGGCTCAAGATTACAGACAAGAACGAAAAGTGGAAGATTGGAAACTGGAGCGATAGGACAAAAGTCAATAGACGGCTCTGATGGGGGGAAATGGGTCTGGAATAAACAAAGGGAAAGGGGCGAACGGATCAAGAAACTGAAGAAACTGTCAAGTTCAGTGGAGGAAGCCTGATGATGTGGGGGTGTTTGACCAGGATGGATGATAGTCTCAATGCTGAGCTACATGTGAGGATCCTACAAGACGAGTTAGTTCACACACTTGAGTACTATGGATATGAAAAGGATGACATAGTGTTCTAGCAGGACAACGACCCGAAGCATACAGCGAGATTGGAGAAGAATTGGGTCAATGACAATGAAGTAGAGGAGCTGGATTGTCCCCACAGTCCCCAGACCTCAACCCAATCCAACAATTGGGGGGATCAAAAAGCTGTATACATACACACACCAACACTGGGAATGTGGAGAAGAGACCTGACCAGTATACACCAACGCTGGGAATGTAGAGAAGAGACCTGACCAGTATACACCAACACTGGGAATGTGGAGAAGAGGCATGACCAGTATGCACCAACACTGGGAACATGGAGAAGAGACCTGACCAGTATACACCAACACTGGGAACGTAGAGAAGAGACCTGACCAGTATACACTAATACTGAGAACGTAGAGAAGAGACCTGACCAGTATACACCAACACTGGGAACATGGAGAAGAGACCTGACCAGCATACACCAACGCTGGGAATGTAGAGAAGAGACCTGACCAGTATACACCAACACTGTGAACGTGGAGAAGAGGCCTGACCAGTATACACCAACGCTGGGAATGTAGAGAAGAGACCTGACCAGTATACACCAACACTGTGAACGTAGAGAAGAGACCTGACCAGTATACACCAACACTGGGAACATGGAGAAGAGACCTGACCAGTATACACCAACGCTGGGAATGTAGAGAAGAGGCCTGACCAGTATACACCAACACTGGGAACATGGAGAAGAGACCTGACCAGTATACACCAACGCTGGGAATGTAGAGAAGAGACCTGACCAGTATACACCAACACTGGGAATGTGGAGAAGAGGCCTGACCAGTATACACCAACACTGGGAACGTGGAGAAGAGACCTGACCAGTATACACCAACACTGGGAACATGGAGAAGAGGCCTGACCAGTATACACCAACACTGGGAACGTGGAGAAGAGAGCTGACCAGTATACACCAACACTGGGAACATGGAGAAGAGAGCTGACCAGTATACACCAACACTGGGAATGTGGAGAAGAGACCTGACCAGTATACACCAACACTGGGAACGTGGAGAAGAGACCTGACCAGTATACACCAACACTGGGAACGTGGAGAAGAGACCTGACCAGTATACACCAACAATGGGAACGTGGAGAAGAGACCTGACCAGTATACACCCACACTGGGAACATGGAGAAGAGACCTGACCAGTATACACCAACACTGGGAATGTGGAGAAGAGACCTGACCAGTATACACCAACACTGGGAATGTGGAGAAGAGACCTGACCAGTATACACCAACACTGGGAACGTGGAGAAGAGACCTGACCAGTATACACCAACACTGGGAACGTGGAGAAGAGACCTGACCAGTATACACGAACACTGGGAATGTGGAGAAGAGACCTGACCAGTATACACCAACACTGGGAATGTGGAGAAGAGACCTGACCAGTATACACCAACACCGGGAACGTGGAGAAGATACCTGACCAGTATACACCAACACTGGGAACGTGGAGAAGAGACCTGACCAGTATACACCCACACTGGGAACATGGAGAAGAGACCTGACCAGTATACACCAACACTGGGAACGTGGAGAAGAGACCTGACCACTATACACCAACACTGGGGATGTGGAGAAGAGACCTGACCAATATACACCAACACTGGGAACATGGAGAAGAGACCTGACCAGTATAGACCAACACTGGGAACGTGGAGAAGAGACCTGACCAGTATACACCAACACTGGGAACATGGAGAAGAGACCTGACCAGTATACACCAACACTGGGAACGTGGAGAAGAGACCTGACCGGTATACACCAACACTGGGAACGTGGAGAAGAGACCTGACCACTATACACCAACACTGGGAATGTGGAGAAGAGACCTGACCAGTATACACCAACACTGGGAACGTAGAGAAGAGACCTGACCACTATACACCAACACTGGGAACATGGAGAAGTGACCTGACCAGTATACACCAACACTGGGAACATGGAGAAGAGACCTGACCAGTATACACTAACACTGGGAACATGGAGAGGAGACCTGACCAGTATACACCAACACTGGGAACGTGGAGAAGAGACCTGACCAGTATACACCAACACTGGGAACATGGAGAAGAGACCTGACCAGTATACACCAACACTGGGAACGTGGAGAAGAGACCTGACCACTATACACCAACACTGGGAATGTGGAGAAGAGACCTGACCAGTATACACCAACACTAGGAACATGGAGAAGAGACCTGACCAGTATACACCAACACTGGGAATGTGGAGAAGAGACCTGACCAGTATACACCAACACTGGGAATGTGGAGAAGAGACCTGACCAGTATACACCAACACTGGGAACGTGGAGAAGAGACCTGACCAGTACACACCAACACTGGGAACATGGAGAAGAGACCTGACCAGTATACACCAACACTGGGAACAAGGAGAAGAGACCTGACCAGTATACACCAACACTGGGAACATGGAGAAGAGACCTGACCAGTATACACCAACACTGGGAACGTGGAGAAGAGACCTGACCAGTATACACCAACACTGGGAACGTGAAGAAGAGACCTGACCAGTATACACCAACACTGGGAACGTGGAGAGGAGACCTGACCAGTATACACCAACACTGGGAACGTGGAGAAGAGACCTGACCAGTATACACCAACACTGGGAACATGGAGAAGAGACCTGACCAGTATACACCAACACTGGGAACATGGAGAAGAGACCTGACCAGTATGCACCAACACTGGGAACATGGAGAAGAGACCTGACCAGTATACACCAACACTGGGAACGTGGAGAAGAGACCTGACCAGTATACACCAACACTGGGAATGTGGAGAAGAGACCTGACCAGTATACACCAACACTGGGAACATGGAGAAGTGACCTGACCAGTATACACCAACACTGGGAACATGGAGAAGAGACCTGACCAGTATACACTAACACTGGGAACATGGAGAGGAGACCTGACCAGTATACACCAACACTGGGAACGTGGAGAAGAGACCTGACCAGTATACACCAACACTGGGAACATGGAGAAGAGACCTGACCAGTATACACCAACACAGGGAACGTGGAGAAGAGACCTGACCACTATACACCAACACTGGGAATGTGGAGAAGAGACCTGACCAGTATACACCAACACTAGGAACATGGAGAAGAGACCTGACCAGTATACACCAACACTGGGAATGTGGAGAAGAGACCTGACCAGTATACACCAACACTGGGAATGTGGAGAAGAGACCTGACCAGTATACACCAACACTGGGAACGTGGAGAAGAGACCTGACCAGTATACACCAACACTGGGAATGTGGAGAAGAGACCTGACCAGTATACACCAACACTGGGAACGTGGAGAAGAGACCTGACCAGTATACACCAACACTGGGAACATGGAGAAGAGACCTGACCAGTATACACCAACACTGGGAACAAGGAGAAGAGACCTGACCAGTATACACCAACACTGGGAACATGGAGAAGAGACCTGACCAGTATACACCAACACTGGGAACGTGGAGAAGAGACCTGACCAGTATACACCAACACTGGGAACGTGGAGAAGAGACCTGACCAGTATACACCAACACTGGGAACGTGGAGAAGAGACCTGACCACTATACACCAACACTGGGAACGTGGAGAAGAGACCTGACCAGTATACACCAACACTGGGAACGTAGAGAAGAGACCTGACCACTATACACCAACACTGGGAACATGGAGAAGTGACCTGACCAGTATACACCAACACTGGGAACATGGAGAAGAGACCTGACCAGTATACACTAACACTGGGAACATGGAGAAGAGACCTGACCAGTATACACCAACACTGGGAACGTGGAGAGGAGACCTGACCAGTATACATCAACACTGGGAACGTGGAGAAGAGACCTGACCAGTATACACCAACACTGGGAACGTGGAGAAGAGACCTGACCAGTATACACCAACACTGGGAACATGGAGAAGAGACCTGACCAGTATACACCAACACTGGGAACATGGAGAAGAGACCTGACCAGTATACACCAACACTGGGAACGTGGAGAAGAGACCTGACCAGTATACACCAACACTGGGAACGTGGAGAAGAGACCTGACCAGTATACACCAACAGTGGGAACATGGAGAAGAGACCTGACCAGTATGCACCACCACTGGGAACATGGAGAAGAGACCTGACCAGTATGCACCACCACTGGGAACATGGAGAAGAGACCTGACCAGTATACACCAACACTGGGAACGTGGAGAAGAGACCTGACCAGTATACACCAACACTGGGAACATGAAGAAGAAACCTGACCAGTATACACCAACACTGGGAATGTGGAGAAGAGACCTGACCAGTATACACCAACACTGGGAACATGGAGAAGAGACCTGACCAGTATACACCAACACTGGGAACATGGAGAAGAGACCTGACCAGTATACACCAACACTGGGAACGTGGAGAAGAAACCTGACCAGTATACACCAACACTGGGAATGTGGAGAAGAGACCTGACCAGTATACACCAACACTGGGAACATGGAGAAGAGACCTGACCAGTATACACCAACACTGGGAATGTGGAGAAGAGACCTGACCAGTATACACCCACACTGGGAACGTGGAGGAGAAACCTGACCAGTATACACCAACACTGGGAACATGGAGAAGAGACCTGACCAGTATACACCAACACTGGGAACATGGAGAAGAGACCTGACCAGTATACACCAACACTGGGAACATGAAGAAGAAACCTGACCAGTATACACCAACACTGGGAATGTGGAGAAGAGACCTGACCAGTATACACCAACACTGGGAATGTGGAGAAGAGACCTGACCAGTATACACCCACACTGGGAACATGGAGAAGAGACCTGACCAGTATACACCAACACTGGGAACATGGAAAAGAGACCTGACCAGTATACACTAACACTGGGAACATGGAGAAGAGACCTGACCAGTATACACCAACACTGGGAACATGGAGAAGAGACCTGACCAGTATACACCAACACTGGGAACATGGAGAAGAGACCTGACCAGTATACACCAACACTGGGAACATGGAGAAGAGACCTGACCAGTATACACCAACACTGGGAACGTGGAGAAGAAACCTGACCAGTATACACCAACACTGGGAATGTGGAGAAGAGACCTGACCAGTATACACCAACACTGGGAACATGGAGAAGAGACCTGACCAGTATACACCAACACTGGGAACATGGAGAAGAGACCTGACCAGTATACACCAACACTGGGAACGTGGAGAAGAGACCTGACCAGTATACACCAACACTGGGAACATGGAGAAGAGACCTGACCAGTATACACCAACACTGGGAACGTGGAGAAGAGACCTGACCGGTATACACCAACACTGGGAACGTGGAGAAGAGACCTGACCACTATACACCAACACTGGGAATGTGGAGAAGAGACCTGACCAGTATACACCAACACTGGGAACGTAGAGAAGAGACCTGACCACTATACACCAACACTGGGAACATGGAGAAGTGACCTGACCAGTATACACCAACACTGGGAACATGGAGAAGAGACCTGACCAGTATACACTAACACTGGGAACATGGAGAGGAGACCTGACCAGTATACACCAACACTGGGAACATGGAGAAGAGACCTGACCAGTATACACCAACACAGGGAACGTGGAGAAGAGACCTGACCACTATACACCAACACTGGGAATGTGGAGAAGAGACCTGACCAGTATACACCAACACTAGGAACATGGAGAAGAGACCTGACCAGTATACACCAACACTGGGAATGTGGAGAAGAGACCTGACCAGTATACACCAACACTGGGAATGTGGAGAAGAGACCTGACCAGTATACACCAACACTGGGAACGTGGAGAAGAGACCTGACCAGTATACACCAACACTGGGAATGTGGAGGAGAGACCTGACCAGTATACACCAACACTGGGAACGTGGAGAAGAGACCTGACCAGTATACACCAACACTGGGAACATGGAGAAGAGACCTGACCAGTATACACCAACACTGGGAACAAGGAGAAGAGACCTGACCAGTATACACCAACACTGGGAACATGGAGAAGAGACCTGACCAGTATACACCAACACTGGGAACGTGGAGAAGAGACCTGACCAGTATACACCAACACTGGGAACGTGGAGAAGAGACCTGACCAGTATACACCAACACTGGGAACGTGGAGAAGAGACCTGACCACTATACACCAACACTGGGAACGTGGAGAAGAGACCTGACCAGTATACACCAACACTGGGAACGTAGAGAAGAGACCTGACCACTATACACCAACACTGGGAACATGGAGAAGTGACCTGACCAGTATACACCAACACTGGGAACATGGAGAAGAGACCTGACCAGTATACACTAACACTGGGAACATGGAGAAGAGACCTGACCAGTATACACCAACACTGGGAACGTGGAGAGGAGACCTGACCAGTATACATCAACACTGGGAACGTGGAGAAGAGACCTGACCAGTATACACCAACACTGGGAACGTGGAGAAGAGACCTGACCAGTATACACCAACACTGGGAACATGGAGAAGAGACCTGACCAGTATACACCAACACTGGGAACATGGAGAAGAGACCTGACCAGTATACACCAACACTGGGAACGTGGAGAAGAGACCTGACCAGTATACACCAACACTGGGAACGTGGAGAAGAGACCTGACCAGTATACACCAACAGTGGGAACATGGAGAAGAGACCTGACCAGTATGCACCACCACTGGGAACATGGAGAAGAGACCTGACCAGTATACACCAACACTGGGAACGTGGAGAAGAGACCTGACCAGTATACACCAACACTGGGAACGTGGAGAAGAGACCTGACCAGTATACACCAACACTGGGAACATGAAGAAGAAACCTGACCAGTATACACCAACACTGGGAATGTGGAGAAGAGACCTGACCAGTATACACCAACACTGGGAATGTGGAGAAGAGACCTGACCAGTATACACCCACACTGGGAACATGGAGAAGAGACCTGACCAGTATACACCAACACTGGGAACATGGAGAAGAGACCTGACCAGTATACACCAACACTGGGAACGTGGAGAAGAAACCTGACCAGTATGCACCAACACTGGGAACGTGGAGAAGAGACCTGACCAGTATACACCAACACTGGGAACATGGAGAAGAGACCTGACCAGTACACACCAACACTGGGAACGTGGAGAAGAGACCTGACCAGTATACACCAACACTGGGAACATGGAGAAGAGACCTGACCAGTATACACCAACACTGGGAACGTGGAGAAGAGACCTGACCGGTATACACCAACACTGGGAACGTGGAGAAGAGACCTGACCAGTATACACCAACACTGGGAACGTGGAGAAGAGAGCTGACCAGTATACACCAACACTGGGAATGTGGAGAAGAGACCTGACCAGTATACACCAACACTGGGAACATGGAGAAGAGACCTGACCAGTATACACCAACACTGGGAATGTGGAGAAGAGACCTGACCAGTATACACCCACACTGGGAACGTGGAGGAGAAACCTGACCAGTATACACCAACACTGGGAACATGGAGAAGAGACCTGACCAGTATACACCAACACTGGGAACATGGAGAAGAGACCTGACCAGTATACACCAACACTGGGAACATGAAGAAGAAACCTGACCAGTATACACCAACACTGGGAATGTGGAGAAGAGACCTGACCAGTATACACCAACACTGGGAACGTGGAGAAGAGACCTGACCAGTATACACCCACACTGGGAACATGGAGAAGAGACCTGACCAGTATACACCAACACTGGGAACATGGAAAAGAGATCTGACCAGTATACACTAACACTGGGAACATGGAGAAGAGACCTGACCAGTATACACCAACACTGGGAACATGGAGAAGAGACCTGACCAGTATACACCAACACTGGGAACATGGAGAAAAGACCTGACCAGTATACACCCACACTGGGAACATGGAGAAGAGACCTGACCAGTATACACCAACACTGGGAACATGGAGAAGAGACCTGACCAGTATACACCAACACTGGGAACATGGAGAAGAGACCTGACCAGTATACACCCACACTGGGAACATGGATAAGAGACCTGACCAGTATACACCAACACTGGGAACATGGAGAAGAGACCTGACCAGTATACACCAACACTGGGAACATGGAGAAGAGACCTGACCAGTATACACCCACACTGGGAACATGGAGAAGAGACCTGACCAGTATACACCAACACTGGGAACATGGAGAAGAGACCTGACCAGTATACACCAACACTGGGAACATGGAGAAGAGACCTGACCAGTATATACCCACACTGGGAACATGGAGAAGAGACCTGACCAGTATACACCAACACTGGGAACATGGAGAAGAGACCTGACCAGTATACACCAACACTGGGAACATGGAGAAGAGACCTGACCAGTATACACCAACACTGGGAACGTGGAGAAGAGACCTGACCAGTATACACCAACACTGGGAACATGGAGAAGAGACCTGACCAGTATACACCAACACTGGGAACATGGAGAAGAGACCTGACCAGTATACACTAATACTGAGAACGTAGAGAAGAGACCTGACCAGTATACACCAACACTGGGAACATAGAGAAGAGACCTGACCACTATACACCAACACTGGGAACATGGAGAAGAGACCTGACCAGTATACACCAATACTGGGAACATGGAGAAGAGACCTGACCAGTATACACCAACACTGGGAACATGAAGAAGAGACCTGACCAGTATACACCAACACTGGGAACGTGGAGAAGAGACCTGACCAGTATACACCAACACTGGGAACGTGGAGAAGAGACCTGACCAGTATACACCAATACTGGGAACGTGGAGAAGAGACCTGACCAGTATACACCAACACTGGGAACATGGAGAAGAGACCTGACCACTATACACCAACACTGGGAATGTGGAGAAGAGACCTGACCAGTATACACCAACACTGGGAACATGGAGAAGAGACCTGACCAGTATACACCAACACTGGGAACGTGGAGAAGAGACCTGACCAGTATACACCAACACTGGGAACATGGAGAAGAGACCTGACCAGTATACACCAACACTGGGGACATGGAGAAGAGACCCTACCAGTATACACCAACACTGGGAACGTAGAGAAGATACCTGACCAGTATACACCAACACTGGGAACATGGAGAAGAGACCCGACCAGTATACACCAACACTGGGAACATGGAGAAGAGACCTGACCAGTATACACCCACACTGGGAACGTGGAGAAGAGACCTGACCAGTATACACCAACACTGGGAACATGGAGAAGAGACCTGAGCAGTATACACCAACACTGGGAACGTGGAGAAGAGACCTGACCAGTATACACCAACACTGGGAACGTGGAGAAGAGACCGGACCAGTATACACCAACACTGGGAACATGGAGAAGAGACCTGACCAGTATACACCAACACTGGGAACGTGGAGAAGAGACCTGACCAGTATACACCAACACTGGGAACGTGGAGAAGAGACCTGACCAGTATACACCAACACTGGGAATGTGGAGAAGAGACCTGACCAGTATACTATACACTAACACTGGGAATGTGGAGAAGAGACCTGACCAGTATACACCAACACTGGGAACATGGAGAAGAGACCTGACCAGTATACACCAACACTGGGAACGTGGAGAAGATACCTGGGGTCAGATTTCAGTAGAGTCATGTCCGGATTTGATGGAGCCCAGAATGATTCAGGCAGAGGGGAAAGCCAAAGGTGGATTTACAAAATTCCAAAAAAATAATAAAAATAAAGTTTGGAATTTTAGGAGCAAAACAGTAACAATGCAGGGACATGAGAATAATCTGTGTAACTAATCATATATTATATATCTGAAGTCACATTTATGTATGAAAAGCCATGATGATTGTCTAAAAAATGAAGGTCGTGTCACCGCAGATCTGTAGAGGATGGAGAGATATGGAGCCTGAAAGTGAGAAGTGCAAAACATTGTTACCCTTTTGCCTGTTAGTGTATGTGGGAAGGTAGGATAAACTTTATTTCTTGCGCTTATAGATACCATTTTTTTCTTCTAAATTCTGAACTTCTCCGACATGTTCAAAGGGGGAAGAAAAGTGGATTATTGCAAAATGCAGCACTTAAGGACAGCAACACAACAATCAAGGCAGTAATAAAAGCTTCAGTTGTCAAACTTCCTATACCCCTGAGTGAACTCTAATGAATCTCGGTTCAGGGGTCTCCTCTACAAGCACCTGCTAATGTATTTTCATGCTCTGAGAAGCAGAAAACACAGATTGATTGATACACAGAACACCTGCCCTTTTTGCTCACCCCAATCCTGTCATCCAGGGGATCTGTCATTTTATAAGTGTGTCTCAAATATATGGAAAGAATAATCAGCTGACCTTACAATATTGTACACGGTGACTTGGAAAATGTTGCCATTTTTAATTATTGACTATCTCTGGTGAAGAAAGTGATGGTCAGATATATAGACGACGTTCCCGAGGCGGAGGAGAAGCAGCTGCTGCCGGGAGACCCCATCGCACTTATCAATTTCTATTAGGAACGACCTTGAGCAATGGCGAATCAAAAATGACTCCACTACATGAAAATCAATATTCGCACTTGTGTAGTGTTTGTCTTTTTCTCATTGCTTCCTGCATAAATTCTGTAAAATAGATGTAGTGCCCGAGCAGCGGCCATTTGTTACTAATGATTTACAAAGCGTGCGGGAGTCAGCTCTCGCCACCAGATTGCTTCCTAATTGGTTCACCTTACCTGTCACGGAGGCGATCGCATTGAAATCTGTGTTTCTGAACAAACCAATTCCTACCTGATGCAAATAGGAAAATGCCTAAATCAGCTGCGTGCACTGAGCACGTGCCCCGCACCAAGGGCAAATGGGGGCGGTTAATAATTCATGTTGTGAAAACATATTGATACAATGTAACAAAGAGCAGTTCTCACAATATTCTTCATTACAAAATGCAGCAGAAAACTGAAATGGGGCACAAGAGAGTAAAAAAATATGTCAGGGTTTCAATCTGCAATCCAGAATTAGTAGAGTATATACACCGGATCATACAGGTACAATGAATATAGACAGTACATGCATCACACCGCACTACATGGCGGCATACTATAATATACAGATAGAAAAGCTACACACATATAACCACGGCCTGTGGCCAAACCGATCACTTTCCCTCTATGAAGTTCTGAATTTAGACACAAATCCCTCTCAGCACCAAACATAATATTCTTCATTACATGGTGTTTCCTTTCCTCGGACATTCTTTCTTTAAATTGATGTAATTTAATCCATGTGATGGACAACAAGTCATAAAGATTGAAAAAGAAAACCATAAAGTATTATCCGGGGGAATTTAAAAATAACCAGACATTTTCTTATAAGTACTTTTAAAAGTTAGAGTTTTAAAAGTATTAAAAAACTACAAGAATATAACCATTATAATACTGCCCTATATACAAGAATATAACTACTATAATACTGCCCTTATGTACAAGAATATACCTACTATAATACTGCCCCTATGTACAAGAATATATCTACTATAATACTGCTCCTATGTACAAGAATATACCTACTATAATACTGCCCCTATGTACAAGAATATATCTACTATAATACTGCTCCTATGTACAAGAATATAACTACTATAATACTGCCCCTATATACAAGAATATAACTACTATAATACTGCCCCTATATACAAGAATATAACTACTATAATACTGCCCCTATATACAAGAATATAACTACTAAAATACTGCACCTATATACAAGAATATAACTACTATAATACTGTACCTATGTACAAGAATATAACTACTATAATACTGCCCCTATATACAAGAATATAACTACTATAATACTGCCCCTATATACAAGAATATAACTACTATAATACTGCCCCTATGTACAAGAATATAACTACTATAATACTGCCCCTATATACAAGAATATAACTACTATAATACTGCCCCTATATACAAGAATATAACTACTATAATACTGCCCCCTATGTACAAGAATATATCTACTATAATACTGCCTCTATGTACAAGAATATAACTACTATAATACTGCTCCTATGTGCAAGAATATAACTACTATAATACTGCCCTTATATACAAGAATATAACTACTATAATACTGCCCCCTATGTACAAGAATATAACTACTATAATACTGCCCCTATGTACAAGAATATAACTACTATAATACTGCCCCTATGTACAAGAATATATCTACTATAATACTGCCCCTATATACAAGAATATAACTACTATAATACTGCTCCTATGTGCAAGAATATAACTACTATAATACTGCCCCTATGTACAAGAATATAACTACTATAATACTGCCCCTATGTACAGGAATATAACTACTATAATACCGCTCCTATGTACAATAATATAACTACTATAATACTGACCCCTATGTACAAGAATATAACTACTATAATACTGCCCCCTATGTACAAGAATATAACTACTATAATACTGCTCCTATGTACAAGAATATAACTACTATAATACTGCCCCTATATAAAAGTGTCTTTTTTCTTCGGCTCATTCATCTTATAGCGCTTTTGTTTATTGTCTTATCAGACAGAAATCTCTTCAGTTTTTGCGGTAATTTGGTTGAAGATCATGTTATTCTGTATTTTCTCGTTATGGAGATCTCGGCCCCGTTTACAGGGGGTTCTATCGATAGGACACGTTATGACTTAGCCCCCGGCTGTTGCATCTCGTCAGTCCCATTTGATTACAAATCTATGAAGGTTCTGACAATCGCAATCAATAATAATGGAAGGATTATGTATCTGAACTTTACAGATTCATTGAATACGATCCCCCGAAGGAATCTCGTGTCACTTATCAAATATAAACCGTTTGCCAAATTATTGCTGGTAAATGGCAGCGGCTCATTCCAACAAACATTACAAGTAATGGGAGAAGGAAATGTTCCCCGGATCCGGCAGTGTCCGTTTCGGTGCGCGCTTCCTCCTATCTGTTGCTGCTCGTGCCGGATGTGACATTTGCATTAGGAGAAATCTTAGTAACGGCCGCACACATATCCATAAAGGAAAGTTAAAAAGAGGTTTTGCTACATAATGTCGTCTTTCTTTTCTGTTGGAGACACAATGTCGCCTCTGCTCACAGGTCGTATCTGCAGCCACTGATACCCAATAATCATCATAAAAGGAGGTGACGGGGTGCGCAGAGCTTCTACTCATCATAAAAGGAGGTGACGGGGTGCGCAGAGCTTCTACTCATCGTAAAAGGAGGTGACGGGGTGCGCAGAGCTTCTACTCATCATAAAAGGAGGTGACGGGGTGCGCAGAGCTTCTACTCATCATAAAAGGAGGTGACGGGGTGTGCAGAGCTTCTACTCATCATAAAAGGAGGTGACGGGGTGCGCAGACCTTCTACTCATCATAAAAGGAGGTGACGGGGTGTGCAGAGCTTCTACTTATCATAAAAGGAGGTGACGGGGTGCAGAGCTTCTACTCATCATAAAAGGAGGTGACGGGGTGCAGAGCTTCTACTCATCATAAAAGGAGGTGACGGTGTGCAGAGCTTCTACTCATCATAAAAGGAGGTGACGGGGTGCGCAGAGCTTCTACTTATCATAAAAGGAGGTGACGGGGTGTGCAGAGCTTCTACTCATCATAAAAGGAGGTGACGGGGTGCGCAGAGCTTCTACTCATCATAAAAGGAGGTGACGGGGTGCGCAGAGCTTCTACTCATCATAAAAGGAGGTGACTGGGTGTGCAGAGCTTCTACTCATCATAAAAGGAGGTGACGGTGTGCAGAGCTTCTACTCATCATAAAAGGAGGTGACGGGGTGCGCAGAGCTTCTACTCATCGTAAAAGGAGGTGACGGGGTGCGCAGAGCTTCTACTCATCATAAAAGGAGGTGACGGTGTGCAGAGCTTCTACTCATCATAAAAGGAGGTGACGGGGTGCGCAGAGCTTCTACTCATCATAAAAGGAGGTGACGGGGTGCGCAGACCTT
This sequence comes from Anomaloglossus baeobatrachus, assembly GCF_048569485.1. NCBI lineage: Eukaryota > Metazoa > Chordata > Amphibia > Anura > Aromobatidae > Anomaloglossus > Anomaloglossus baeobatrachus. Next base: position 9,163,712 of record NC_134361.1, read on the forward strand.
CTACTCATCATAAAAGGAGGTGACGGGGTGCAGAGCTTCTACTCATCATAAAAGGAGGTGACGGGGTGCGCAGAGCTTCTACTCATCATAAAAGGAGGTGACGGGGTGCAGAGCTTCTACTCATCATAAAAGGAGGTGACGGGGTGGGCAGAGCTTCTACTCATCATAAAAGGAGGTGACGGGGTGTGCAGAGCTTCTACTCATCATAAAAGGAGGTGACGGGGTGCGCAGAGCTTCTACTTATCATAAAAGGAGGTGACGGGGTGCAGAGCTTCTACTCATCATAAAAGGAGGTGACGGGGTGCGCAGAGCTTCTACTCATCATAAAAGGAGGTGACGGGGTGTGCAGAGCTTCTACTCATCATAAAAGGAGGTGACTGGGTGTGCAGAGCTTCTACTCATCATAAAAGGAGGTGACGGGGTGTGCAGAGCTTCTACTCATCATAAAAGGAGGTGACGGGGTGCGCAGAGCTTCTACTTATCATAAAAGGAGGTGACGGGGTGCAGAGCTTCTACTCATCATAAAAGGAGGTGACGGGGTGCGCAGAGCTTCTACTCATCATAAAAGGAGGTGATGGGGTGCGCAGAGCTTCTACTCATCATAAAAGGAGGTGACTGGGTGTGCAGAGCTTCTACTCATCATAAAAGGAGGTGACGGGGTGTGCAGACCTTCTACTCATCATAAAAGGAGGTGACGGGGTGCAGAGCTTCTACTCATCATAAAAGGAGGTGACGGGGTGCGCAGAGCTTCTACTCATCATAAAAGGAGGTGACGGGGTGCGCAGAGCTTCTACTCATCATAAAAGGAGGTGACGGTGTGCAGAGCTTCTACTCATCATAAAAGGAGGTGACGGTGTGCAGAGCTTCTACTCATCATAAAAGGAGGTGACGGTGTGCAGAGCTTCTACTCATCATAAAAGGAGGTGACGGGGTGCAGAGCTTCTACTCATCATAAAAGGAGGTGACGGTGTGCAGAGCTTCTACTCATCATAAAAGGAGGTGACTGGGTGCGCAGAGCTTCTACTTATCATAAAAGGAGGTGACGGGGTGTGCAGAGCTTCTACTCATCAGAAAAGGAGGTGACGGGGTGCGCAGAGCTTCTACTCATCATAAAAGGAGGTGACTGGGTGTGCAGAGCTTCTACTCATCATAAAAGGAGGTGACGGTGTGCAGAGCTTCTACTCATCATAAAAGGAGGTTACGGGGTGCGCAGAGCTTCTACTCATCATAAAAGGAGGTGACGGGGTGCGCAGAGCTTCTACTCATCATAAAAGGAGGTTACGGGGTGCAGAGCTTCTACTCATCATAAAAGGAGGTGACGGGGTGCAGAGCTTCTACTCATCATAAAAGGAGGTGACGGGGTGCAGAGCTTCTACTCATCATAAAAGGAGGTGACGGGGTGCAGAGCTTCTACTCATCATAAAAGGAGGTGACGGGGTGCAGAGCTTCTACTCATCATAAAAGGAGGTGACGGTGTGCAGAGCTTCTACTCATCATAAAAGGAGGTTACGGGGTGCGCAGAGCTTCTACTCATCATAAAAGGAGGTGACGGGGTGCGCAGAGCTTCTACTCATCGTAAAAGGAGGTGACGGGGTGCGCAGAGCTTCTACTCATCATAAAAGGAGGTGACGGGGTGCGCAGAGCTTCTACTTATCATAAAAGGAGGTGACGGGGTGTGCAGAGCTTCTACTCATCATAAAAGGAGGTGACGGGGTGCGCAGAGCTTCTACTCATCATAAAAGGAGGTGACTGGGTGTGCAGAGCTTCTACTCATCATAAAAGGAGGTGACGGTGTGCAGAGCTTCTACTCATCATAAAAGGAGGTTACGGGGTGCGCAGAGCTTCTACTCATCATAAAAGGAGGTGACGGGGTGCGCAGAGCTTCTACTCATCATAAAAGGAGGTGACGGGGTGGGCAGAGCTTCTACTCATCATAAAAGGAGGTGACGGGGTGCGCAGAGCTTCTACTCATCATAAAAGGAGGTGACGGTGTGCAGAGCTTCTACTCATCATAAAAGGAGGTTACGGGGTGCGCAGAGCTTCTACTCATCATAAAAGGAGGTGACGGGGTGCGCAGAGCTTCTACTCATCATAAAAGGAGGTGACGGGGTGGGCAGAGCTTCTACTCATCATAAAAGGAGGTGACGGGGTGCGCAGAGCTTCTACTCATCATAAAAGGAGGTGACGGGGTGCGCAGAGCTTCTACTCATCAAAAAAGGAGGTGACGGGGTGTGCAGAGCTTCTACTCATCATAAAAGGAGGTGACGGGGTGCGCAGAGCTTCTACTCATCATAAAAGGAGGTGATGGGGTGCGCAGAGCTTCTACTCATCATAAAAGCAGGTGACGGTGTGCAGAGCTTCTACTCATCATAAAAGGAGGTGACGGGGTGCGCAGAGCTTCTACTCATCATAAAAGGAGGTGACGGGGTGTGGAGAGCTTCTACTCATCATAAAAGGAGGTGATGGGGTGCGCAGAGCTTCTACTCATCATAAAAGGAGGTGACTGGGTGCGCAGAGCTTCTACTCATCATAAAAGGAGGTGACTGGGTGTGCAGAGCTTCTACTCATCATAAAAGGAGGTAACGGGGTGCGCAGAGCTTCTACTCATCATAAAAGGAGGTGACGGGGTGTGCAGAGCTTCTACTCATCATAAAAGGAGGTGACGGGGTGTGCAGAGCTTCTACTCATGGGGGACATATGGAAAACGTCAAAAGAGCAGAGAAGTATGCGTTCAGCGAGCGCGGCCTGTGCGCAGTCACTGCAGAGCACGGGACAGAAGCAGCGGAGGCAGCAGAATCACTGGTGAATGGGAAGACAAGGCGTCTAATGCAGGGTTTACACGCTGCAACATCGCTAGCAATGTCGCGAGCGATAGCACCCGCCCCCCGTCGGTTGTGCGTCATGGGCAAACCGCTGCTCGTGGCGCACAATCTTGTTAGGCCCCGTCACACGGACTTACCTGCCTAGCGACGTCGCTGTGGTCGGTGAACCGCCTCCTTCTAAGGGGGAGGGACGTTCGGTGTCACAGCGGCATCACTAAGCGGCCACCCAATAGAAGCGGAGGGGCGGAGATGAGCGGCTGTAACATGCCACCCACCTTCTTCCTTCCGCATTGCGGGCGGCCGCAGTTAAGGTGAGGATCCTCGTTCCTGTGGTGTAACACGTAGCGATGTGTGCTGCCGCAGGAACGAGGAGCAACCTGCATCCTGCAACAGCAACGATAATCAGGATAACAATGACCGGTCAACGATTAACGATTTTTCTCTATTTTGCGCTCGTTAGCGGTCGCTCGTAGGTTTCACAAACTACGATGTCGCTAACGAGGCCGGATGTGCGTGACAAATTCCGTGACCCCAACGACATCTTGTTAGCGATGTCGTAGCGTGTAAAGCCGCTTTAGGGAAGCAGTGAGCGACTGCACAGCGTCGGGGCGTCCAGCACCACATCCAGCACCTACAGCTCAGCAGCTGTTTGGTGACTTTGACTAACAGAAAGTGGCAGACAAATCCCTGTGACTCTGGGGATAGAATGCCCACTACAGCTAATCTGTGGCAGAGGAAGGTGGCTGTCGTGATATGACTGCAGGATAGTGAGGGCTCCTATGCTGTCTTTCACGCTAGGAGACCTCAGGCTATCCTTTCCCTCAGGATTACCCCTAATGGTGGAGATGCCTTAGTGTGATGGTAATGTGCCACCCCTTCAGTTGTCGAACCGCTCGGATCCGGGGGTGGTGATTACTCGTGGCTCGAGAGTCACCGGACCCAGGGGCTAGGGGCAACACTCAAATGAAGAAGGGGGTATTTACAGGGGAGGTATATATAGTTCATGACGCCACCCGTGGTGTACGGTAATTGGGAGTACCGCCGCTGCCGTTGGGATTACCCGGGGTGATGGAGTGGGGCAGCTAGGTGACGTGACCCTCCACAGGTAGGGGATTACCCCGGGACTCTGGATGGTGGTGTTGGGTGCAGGGGGGAGACCAGACTCGCTGGTTGAAGGGGTTAATTAGGTACTCACTCAGCAATAAAGCAAACTTTGACAACAGGGTAACCCAAGTCTCTGACTGCCGCTGCCCTCTTGGGGGAGCTCATCCGGGTCCCGTCCCCTGCAGCACTGCCTGTTGGTCCGTGACCTGCCTCCTGGCACAGAATTTAGATTGTGCATTGTGGCCCGGTAGCTTGGAGCTTTCTGGGCCCCGCTCTCCACTATGGCTAAGTGAAGGAGCTTGCTCTCAGGGGCTCCCACTTGGGATTTCAGTGGGCCGCTTGTTTGGAAAGCTCTATCCCCCTCGTTGCACTAGTGCCCCCGATCTCTGAGTTTCATGGGAACAGTCCATAGAGGTCCTGTTCTCCGCAGGTTACTTGCCGGGTTGCCTAAAGCTTCTCCCCGACCTAGGGTCCGTGTACCTCGTTGTGCCTTCAGTCCCAGACTGGTGATTAGGCCCAGGCTGCTGACCATCCTCCAAGACAGGTCCCAGGCACTTAGCCTCAATCCCCTGCGACCGGGGGTCCGACTCGTCTAGGTCTAGACCACCGTCTGCGACCTAGTCTGCTTCTCCCCTGGGAGCTCCAACTCCCAGCTTCCTCAGTGCTCCTCACAGCTCGAGGGCTACCACTCAACTGACACCTCCCACCTCCCTGCCTGACCCCTAGGTGGGCGGCCCTATTCCTGCTTAAGCAGCCCTCTGGTGTGTCTGACAGGTGTGGTGCGAGGTGTATCTGTGAGGGCCGGGGAGGACTGGTAGGCCCAGGAGGTGGATCCACTGGACCGAGCACCCCACCTAGAGGGCAGGGTACACGGAAGCTGGAGCACTAACGTGGCAGGAACGGGAAGAACCAGGTCACCAGGGTCATGGAGTCCCATAGGACAGGAACGGGTGCAGGTATCAGGAGCAAAGACAGGAGCAGGTCACTCGGGTCACAGTGTACTTTAAGGCAGTAATACAGGAAACAGGAACCAAAGGACCTGAGCTCCTCGCTCACAAGACAAAGCAAAGAACCACCAGCGATGATCAGGCCCCGCCCACATGGCAAGGCCGGTCCTATATACCCAGCACAGCCCAGGTCATTTCCTGCTGCAGCAGTGCTGGGCCTATAAGACCAGTGGGCGCGGCCCGGTCCTATACAGAGGCATCAGTCAGAGGCAGACTCCTGAGACCTGGAACAGGACTCAGGGGAGCAAGAGCGGGAGCGGCAGGCGTGACCGGTGGACGCATGGACTGGACCAGTGAGCAAGGAGCGGTGGTGCGATGGCGAGACTGGATCAGTGAGCACGGATCGGTGCAATGCAGGTGCGACCGGATCAGTGGGTACGGAGCGGTACCTGGATGGTGAAACCGGCTCAGTAGGTAAGGAGCACTGCTGGGACACCGGGAGCGTGACAGTATCTAGGATTTGTGAATGCTGGTGGAGGCAATACTGCAGGATGGAGATCCAGAACCATGGGGGTTTGAGCCCTGCACAGTGAGAGAAAGATTGTACAGAACCCTGTGACGACATGAGTAGTCCAGGGCGTCACAGTAACACAGATTAAAAGAGAGAAGGGTAAACCAAAACTCAGGCACATAGTAAACTCACAGGAACAAACAGTAAGAGAATAACGAGAAAAGCAAGAACAGGAAGGTAGCAACAAAAAGACAACAAGGGTTAACACCACAACCGTTCACAGCAATAATGCACTACAACCAGCAATAACTCAGGATCACACCTCACCAGACCAGTATAGGTAAGCTATAGCTGGCATTAATGAAAGAGTCCAGCAAACATATGTAGGAGGGGAGCGACTGTGACCAGCAGAGACTAAGGCGGGCTTTGCACGTTGCGACATCGCAAACTGATGCTGCGATGTTGCACGCGATAGTCCCCGCCCCCGTCGCAGCAGCGATGCGATATCTTGTGATAGCTGCCGTAGCGAACATTATCGCTACGGCAGCTTCGCATGCACTCACCTGGCGTGCGACGTCGCTCTGGCAGGCGACCCACCTCCTTCCTAAGGGGGCGGGTTGTACAACGGCAGAGCGACGTCACACGACGAACATCCTCTTCCTGAAGGGGCAGGGACGTTTGACGTCAGAGCGACGTCACACAGCCGCCGGCCAATAGAAGCGGAGGGGTGGAGATGAGCGGGATGTAAACATCCCGCCCACCTCCTTCCTTCCGTATAGCCGCCGGCGGCAGGTAAGGAGATGTTCCTCGCTGCTGCGGCTTCATACACAGCGATGTGCGCTGCCGCAGGAACGAGGAACTACATCGTACCTGTTGCAGCATCGGCATTATGGAAATGTCGGAGGCTGCAGCGATGATACGATAACGACGCTTTTGCGCTCGTTCATCGTATCATCTAGAATTTACACACTACGATGTCAAAAGTGACGCCGGATGCGCGTCACTTTCAATTTGACCCCACCGACATCGCACCTGCAATGTTGCAACGTGCAAAGCCGCCCTTAACACAGACATCAGCTAAGTTATCAGCAATTGGCAATGCCTGTAAAAACCTCCTTGTGACATTGGGGGCACCGACAGGAGCAACAAAAAACTGTTTCCTACCACAGACTTTTCATATCAGTGTTCCAGTGTTTCCGAGAATCCTCATTGTTTGCACAAATGTTCTGTAACTTGTCATTTATTGCTGAGATACAGATTACTTCTAAATCAATTCCCTTCAAGAACAGTGTCTGCTGTCTATTGCTTCCAATGTGTCCGGCCCCAATAACACACGACTACGTCCACACACTGAGATCCCGCATCATCTATAAACGATTCAGTAATGTAATGTGTGTACACAGTGACTGCACCAGCAGAATAGTGAGCGCAGCTCTGGAGTATAATACAGGATGTAACTCAGGATCAGTAATGTAATATATATACACAGTGACTGCACCAGCAGAATAGTGAGTGCAGCTCTGGAGTATAATACAGGAGGTAACTCAGGATCAGTAATGTAATATATATACACAGTGACTGCACCAGCAGAATAGTGAGTGCAGCTCTGGAGTATAGTACAGGAGGTAACTCAGAATCAGTAATGTAATATATATACACAGTGACTGCACCAGCAGAATAGTGAGTGCAGCTCTGGAGTATAATACAGGAGGTAACTCAGGATCAGTAATGTATGTACACAGTGACTGCACCAGCAGAATAGTAAGTGCAGCTCTGGAGTATAATACAGGAGGTAACTCAGGATCAGTAATGTATGTACACAGTGACTGCACCAGCAGAATAGTAAGTGCAGCTCTGGAGTATAATACAGGAGGTAAAACAGGATCAGTAGTGTAATGTACGTACACAGTGACTGCGCCTTATATTGCTGTGAGTTGGAGGATATGGGGTATAGTCCCATATAAAGAGCAGCATTAACCCTTCGGCTCCTGGCTTCTGTGCAGTAATAATGGGATGAATGTGAGCCGTACATTGAGCTGATGTAAAGTCTAATAGGACATTATTATGGTGGTCTCTTCGTTGTTGTTGCTGGAGGAGCGAGTGACACAATCTGCGCTTTGAAGTCTTAAATATGAAAGCAATTGCTGCTGCGATCCCGGCCCCGCTTCCCTCCACCATGATGATGATGGCTTTATATCGAGCTCTGAGTGGCCGCTTTCCCGTGTTTGGAGTCTTCTCATCAGCCGCTCACAATGGCACTTGCTGTTACCTGCCCTATTAGAAATGAATGCGCTGGATTTGAGATTGTGAACGTTTAAGATCCTGAATAATGAGATTATGTATCGGAGTGAGGGCCGGGGCGCGGCGAGATTTCGGGGCGTCACTGGGATTTATTGAAATGTTTGTTGAGGTTTGGCTTTCTTCGGAGTAGCAGCTGCAGACGTGTGCTGTCGGCCGGTGGAGGAGGCAGCGCCGATGTTTTGCTGCTTAACCCCAGATATGTCATCTTCCATTATTCTCAATGTCGAGTGCCTGGCGAGCCCCGGACAATCACGCTCTGCCGGGGATCGTGTTCTAGAGAATGCCGGCACATCGTGATGGGAGCCGTGATTCCGGATGACACAAGTAGAAGAGTCTATAATAATGTGTCACTAAGTGACGCTGAGGAGTGGACGCCTGTGCCTGGATTACGTCTGACAATGTATGGAGTACGGGTCAGGGGGAGTACGGCTCGGAGCAGAGTAAGGCGCGGGGAGCGTAGGACTTAAGGGTAGAAGGCTCGAGGGGAGAATGGCTCAGGGGGAATGTGGCTGGGGGGAGTACGGATCGGGGGAGTACGGCTCAAGGGGAGTACGGCTCGGAGGGAGTACGGCTTGCGGGAGTACGGCAAGGGGTAGTAGTGCTCAGGGGGAGTAGGGCTTGGGGAGAGTAGGGTACAAGGAAAGTAGGACTCAGGGAGAGTAGGGCTCAGGGGGAGTATGGCTCGGAGGGAGTATGGCTCAGGGGGAGTACAACTCGGGGGTAGTAGGGCTCAGGGGGAGTATGGCTTGAGGAGAGTAGGGCTCAGGGAGAGTACGGTTTGGGGAGACTTGGGCTCAGAGAGGGTATGGCTCAGGGGAGTAGGGCTCAGTAGGAGTACGGCTTGGGGGAGTACAACTCGGGAGTAGTAGGGGTCGAGGGAGTACGGAGCAGGGGGAGTACGGACCAGGGGAGTAGGGCTTGCGGAGAGTATAGCTCAGGGGAGTACGGCTTGGGTGCAGTAGGGCTTGGGAGGAGTAAGGCTGTGGGTAGTAGGGCTCAGGGGGAGTAGGCCTCGGGGGGAGTATGGCTCAGGGGGAGTATGGCTCAGGGAGAGTACGGCTTAGGGAGAGTAGGGCTCGGGGAGAGTATGGCTCAGACGAGTATGGCTCAGTAGCAGTAGGGCTCGGGGAGAGTATGGCTCAGACGAGTTTGGCTCGGGAGCAGTAGGGCTCGGGGAGAGTATGGCTCAGACGAGTATGGCCCGGGAGCAGTGGGGCTTGGGTAGAGTATGGCTCAGACGAGTATGGCTCGGGAGCAGTAGGGCTCGGGGAGAGTATGGCTCAGACGAGTATGGCTCGGGAGCAGTAGGGCATGGGGAGAGTATGGCTCAGACGAGTATGGCTCGGGAGCAGTAGGGCTTGGGGAGAGTATGGCTCAGGAGCAGTAGGGCTCGGGGAGAGTATGGCTCAGGCGAAGTAGGGCTCGGGGAGAGTATGGCTCAGGTGAGTATGGCTCGGGAGCAGTGGGGCTTGGGGGGAGTATGGCTCAGACGAGTATGGCTCGGGAGCAGTAGGGCTCGGGGAGAGTATGGCTCAGACGAGTATGGCTCGGGAGCAGTAGGGCTCAGGGAGAGTATGGCTCAGACGAGTATGGCTCGGGAGCAGTAGGGCTCGGGGAGAGTATGGCTCAGACGAGTATGGCTCGGGAGCAGTAGGGCTCGGGGACAGTATGGCTCAGACGAGTATGGCTCGGGAGCAGTAGGGCTCGGGGAGAGTATGGCTCAGACGAGTATGGCTCGGGAGCAGTAGGACTTGGGGAGAGTATGGCTCAGACGAGTATGGCTTGGGAGCAGTAGGGCTCGGGGAGAGTATGGCTCAGACGAGTATGGCTCGGGAGCAGTAGGGCACGGGGAGAGTATGGCTCAGACGAGTATGGCTCGGGAGCAGTAGGGCTCGGGGAGAGTATGGCTCAGACGAGTATGGCTCGGGAGCAGTAAGGCTCGAGGAGAGAATGGCTCAGACGAGTATGGCTCGGGAGCAGTAGGGCTCAGGGAGAGTATGGCTCAGACGAGTATGGCTCGGGAGCAGTAGGGCTCGGGGAGAGTATGGCTCAGACGAGTATGGCTCGGGAGCAGTAGGGCTCGGGGAGAGTATGGCTCAGACGAGTATGGCTCGGGAGCAGTAGGGCTCGGGGGGAGTAGTTATTTTTTAATCACTGTAAAGCTGCAGCTTTGAATGACACAATAATGTTTACTATATAATGTACTGAAAATGGGAAAAACAATCAAACTGGATTGAAATTAATAAAAAACCACAATTCCGCCATTGTTTTTTGGCCACATTTTTACCGAGTTCACAGTGCAGTAAAGTTGAGGTAATAACCGCTGAGTGATCGCAGGCGCCAGACGCCTGCAGATTCCTGACATGTAAGGTGTTTTAAAAAAATCTCTCGAAATTTATAAAAAGAAGTTTTCTCAGTTTTTTCCTTGCCGCTGCTCTGTCAGGGCTTCATTTTTACTCCATATTCTTGTTATTGGAGCCATTTTCTGCTGCCGTGTACAGGGTCACATGATGTTTGATTGCTTTTGTCAATTGCAAAATTACCAAAAAATAACAAATCTGGCTTTATTTTTTTTTTATTTTCCGTCCTTATTGTAAAGGTAAATTTTATGTTATTGTAGTTAATTTTGTTATTGCAGCATTTAAAAAAATCTGATTATTTTTATATTATTTTAATGTTTTCATTACACTTCTATTTTTAATATCATGGGAAGTGGCGATTCCAACAATCAGGCCGGGTGATATTTTTTCAAAATTTGCATTGCCTGTGAACAATCTGACGACTCTTCTTAATTGTATAAGCGCTCCACAAAAAAAATAAAAAACAACCAAACCTCCAGGACGATGTGATAGACACTGCTGTTACTGCTTGGTTTTGTCGGAGGGGAGGTGAATATATGGTTTTTATGTTATTTGGGGGCACGTAAGTAGCTACAGAGGAATCATTAAAGGAGAATATTTGTGTGAACAGCTGAATTATGTTTTTATATGTTTTTGTGCCTGGAATTCTGTACCCAGCAGTAATCAGAGCTCCGGTTGCTGCTGTTGGGGACAGCAGTGAATTTTTTTTTTAAATTTGCTTCCTCACATATCAAGCAAAATGGTGACTCTCTGGCTGCAATTTAGGTGATCTGTAAAAGGCCATCAATACACTAATAAAAAACAAAACAATACTTGCCTGGACGTTACTGCTTCCCTTTCTTATCGCTCCACTCTGCACTGTTCCCCATTATGTCGTGTTGAGTGCTAAATCCCAAGGCCTCTTCACACTGGGCTGGCACTTCCATCACTAATGAGACCTGGGATGTTTCTGTAGTTGCAAGGTCATTTTTAGCATAATTCCCTTTCCAGAATCCCCATAATATGGCTGCTGCGTTCCCTTCTTTGGGTTTTAAACAGGCTAAGTCCCTCCTGATTGGCTGTGCTGTACCATGTGACGTGACAGTGGAAGCCGCACGTCCACTCTTGAGTCATGAAATTGTACCGCCCCCGTGCCAGCAGCCGGGCTGCTCGGATCTGGATCCACGGTGGCTCGAGGGGTCTCCGGACCCGGGGGTCATGTGGCCACTCAAATGAAAGGGGTATTTACAGGAGGCTGTATTAGAGTTTGTGATGCCACCCGTGGTGTGTGGTCATTGGAGTACCACCGCTGCAGTTGGGAGTACCCGGGGTGATGGAATGGGGCAGCAAGGTGTTGTGACCCTCCATGGGTAGAGAAGATGCGACGGGGCTCGGTGATGGTGAGGAAGTGCCGTTACAAGCAAAGGGGTCACTTGCGTACTCACTCAGTCCATTAAGCTGATACCGACAACTGGATAAAACAAAATTCTGGACACCACTGCCGCTGAGGGGAGCTCGTTCGGGTCCCGTCCCCAATGGTGCTGCCTGGTGATCCGTGACCTGCCTCCTGGCACTGTTTACTTCTCTTTTGGTCCCGGTAATATAGAACTAGTCAGATCCGTCTCCCCAGTCTGGCTAACTGAGGGAGCTTGCTCTCAGGGTTCACGCTTGGTACTTTCTGGACCATGTTCAGTGGATAGTGCTATCCCCCTCATTGCGCTAGTACCCCAATTTTGGAGCGGGTGGAGAGCGTATCTTGAAGGCTCCGTTCTCGTCGGGTAAATTGTCAGGTTGCCTGAAGCTACTTCCTGACCTACGGTCCACGTACCCCGTCGTGCCCTTATCCCAGCCCGGTGATGGTGCAAGGCCGCCGGCTGTCCTCCTCGACAGTTCCGTGGCCCTTGCCACGATCCCCTGAGACCGGGAATCCAGCTCCTCTAGGCCCAGACCACCGTCTGCCACCTAGATAGCTTCCTAGGAGCCCTGCTCCTCACCTCCTCTCTCCTTCATTTCCAAACTCCAACTCTCTTCTCCTCACACTCCTGACCTCCCCTCTCCACCTGCCCCCAGGTGAGCGACCCTATTCCACTCAGGCCGTCCACTGGTGTGTCTGGTGGGTGTGGTGCAGGGTGTATCTAGGATTTTGATTAGCTGATGTAGGCAGCACCATATAGTTGGGGACAAGTAACCAAGAAGGAGGTGGATACTGCACGGGAGGGCAGATTGTGCAATACCCTGTGACGACCTGATAGCCCAGGGGCGCCACATTATCCTTCTCCAGCTGATCTAACCATCCGCACTGTGTAGCATGGTGGAGGCCACTTTAGGAGATTTGTATAAAGTTTAATTGCAAATTAGTTGAATTTGTCCATTGCAGAAAATTCCTGAACGTTTCTCCCCCATGAATTTCCCTTTTTGATTTAGTTCTCTCATCTCTAATGATAACACGACAGTAGAGGAATAAAATGACAACCGGACGCATTTCGCGGCTCATTCATTGTGAAGACTTTACCTCCTGGTCTGAACTGTAACTTCTGGAACACAGTAAAAAAAAAAAAATCACACAAACTAATGTAAGAAAATGACGGGTGAATCCTGAAGTTACGAGCCCGGGGGGTTTATACCGGTATTGGTGGGGGGCTCTGATCTCAGGAGGACGTGAATTACCTGGAAACGTATAAGTCGCAGATTTTGTCTGTATTGCACTTGTTGAACGGCGGCAGGGGATTAACTTCAAAGTAATCAACAGAGCCCGGCGGGGGAGCAGGTATTACGGTGACAGCTACTGAATAATGAAATATGTGTCATAATAATCCCCGCGCCCCCCTGGGCTCCGTCATTTGCTCTGATGATAGTCTTCATTTGTGAGATATGCGCTTGTGTTTTCTTTGCAGTTTTGTCTTAAAAGGTGAAGCTTTGAAGTGGAGCCGCAATGAGACTGATAGGAGGCGATTGCCTAATGAGCACCTTCCTGATACAATGTATCGAGGGCCGGCCGCTCCTCACAATGTATCAAGTGCCGGCCGCTCCTCACAATGTATCAAGAGCCGGCCGCTCCTCACAATGTATCAAGTGTGGGCCGCTCCTCACAATGTATCAAGAGCCGGCCGCTCCTCACAATGTATCAAGTACCGGCCGCTCCTCACAATGTATCAAGTACCGGCCGCTCCTCACAATGTATCAAAAGCCGGCCGCTCCTCACAATGTATCAAGTGCCGGCCGCTCCTCACAATGTATCGAGTTCCGGCCGCTCCTCACAATGTATCAAGTGCCGGCCGCTCCTCACAATGTATCAAGTGCCGGCCGCTCCTCACAATGTATCGAGGGCCGGCCGCTCCTCACAATGTATCAAGTGCCAGCCGCTCCTCACAATATATCAAGTGCCGGCCGCTCCTCACAATCTATCAAGTGCCGGCCGCTCCTCACAATGTATCAAGTGCCGGCCGCTCCTCACAATGTATCGAGAGCCGGCCGCTCTGTACAATGTATCAAGTGCCAGCCGCTCCTCACAATGTATCAAGTGCCGGCCGCTCCTCACAATGTATCGAGAGCCGGCCGCTCTGTACAATGTATCAAGTGCCGGCCGCTCCTCACAATGTATCAAGTGCCGGCCACTCCTCACAATGTATCGAGAGCCGGCCGCTCTGTACAATGTATCGAGTGCCGGGCGCTCCTCACAATGTATCAAGTGCCGGCCGCTCCTCACAATGTATCGAGAGCCGGCCGCTCTGTACAATGTATCAAGTGCCGGCCGCTCCTCACAATGTATCAAGTGCCGGCCGCTCCTCACAATGTATCGAGGGCCGGCCGCTCCTCACAATGTATCAAGTGCCGGCCGCTCCTCACAGTGTATCAAGTGCCGGCCGCTCTGTACAATATATCGAGTGCCGGCCGCTCCTCACAATGTATCAAGTGCCGGCCGCTCCTCACAATGTATCGAGAGCCGGCCGCTCTGTACAATGTATCAAGTGCCGGCCGCTCCTCACAATGTATCAAGTGCCGGCCGCTCCTCACAATGTATCGAGGGCCGGCCGCTCCTCACAATGTATCGAGGGCCGGCCGCTCCTCACAATGTATCAAGTGCCGGCCGCTCTGTACAATATATCGAGTGCCGGCCGCTCCTCACAATGTATCAAGTGCCGGCCGCTCCTCACAATGTATCGAGAGCCGGCCGCTCTGTACAATGTATCAAGTGCCGGCCGCTCCTCACAATGTATCAAGTGCCGGCCGCTCCTCACAATGTATCAAGTGCCGGCCGCTCCTCACAATGTATCGAGTGCCGGCCGCTCCTCACAATGTATCAAGTGTCGGCCGCTCCTCACAATCTATCAAGTGCCGGCCGCTCCTCACAATGTATCAAGTGCCGGCCGCTCCTCACAATGTATCGAGGGCCGGCGGCTCCTCACAATGTATCAAGTGCCAGCCGCTCCTCACAATATATCAAGTGCCGGCCGCTCCTCACAATGTATCGAGGGCCGGCCGCTCCTCACAATGTATCAAGTGCCGGCCGCTCCTCACAATGTATCAAGTGCCGGCCGCTCTGTACAATGTATCGAGTGCCGGCCGCTCCTCACAATGTATCAAGTGCCGGCCGCTCCTCACAATGTATCGAGAGCCGGCCGCTCTGTACAATGTATCAAGTGCCGGCCGCTCCTCACAATGTATCAAGTGCCGGCCGCTCCTCACAATGTATCGAGAGCCGGCCGCTCTGTACAATGTATCGAGTGCCGGGCGCTCCTCACAATGTATCAAGTGCCGGCCGCTCCTCACAATGTATCGAGAGCCGGCTGCTCTGTACAATGTATCAAGTGCCGGCCGCTCCTCACAATGTATCAAGTGCCGGCCGCTCCTCACAATGTATCGAGGGCCGGCCGCTCCTCACAATGTATCAAGTGCCGGCCGCTCCTCACAATGTATCAAGTGCCGGCCGCTCCTCACAATGTATCGAGTGCCGGCCGCTCCTCACAATGTATCAAGTGCCGGCCGCTCCTCACAATGTATCGAGAGCCGGCCGCTCTGTACAATGTATCAAGTGCCGGCCGCTCCTCACAATGTATCAAGTGCCGGCCGCTCCTCACAATGTATCGAGAGCCGGCCGCTCTGTACAATGTATCGAGTGCCGGCCGCTCCTCACAATGTATCAAGTGCCGGCCGCTCCTCACAATGTATCAAGTGCCGGCCGCTCCTCACAATGTATCGAGAGCCGGCCGCTCTGTACAATGTATCAAGTACCGGCCGCTCCTCACAATGTATCGAGGGCCGGCCGCTCCTCACAATGTATCGAGGGCCGGCCGCTCCTCACAATGTATCAAGTGCCGGCCGCTCCTCACAATGTATCAAGTGCCGGCCGCTCCTCACAATGTATCTAGAGCCGGCCGCTCTGTACAATGTATCAAGTGCCGGCCGCTCCTCACAATGTATCAAGTGTCGGCCGCTCCTCACAATGTATCAAGTGTCGGCCGCTCCTCACAATGTATCAAGTGCTGGTCGCTCCTCACAATGTATCAAGTGCCGGCCGCTCCTCACAATGTATCAAGTGTGGGCCACTCCTCACAATGTATCAAGAGCCGGCCGCTCCTCACAATGTATCTAGAGCCGGCCGCTCTGTACAATGTATCAAGTGCCGGCCGCTCCTCACAATGTATCAAGTGTCGGCCGCTCCTCACAATGTATCAAGTGCTGGTCGCTCCTCACAATGTATCAAGTGCCGGCCGCTCCTCACAATGTATCAAGTGTGGGCCACTCCTCACAATGTATCAAGTGCTGGTCGCTCCTCACAATGTATCAAGTGCCGGCCGCTCCTCACAATGTATCGAGGGCCAGCCGCTCCTCACAATGTATCGAGGGCCACAATGTATCGAGTGCCGCTCCTCACAATGTATCAAGTGTGGGCCGCTCCTCACAATGTATCGAGGGCCGGCCGCTCCTCACAATGTATCAAGTACCGGCCGCTCCTCACAATGTATCAAGTACCGGCCGCTCCTCACAATGTATCGAGGGCCGGCCCCTCCTCACAATGTATCAAGTACCGGCCGCTCCTCACAATGTATCGAGGGCCGGCCGCTCCTCACAATGTATCAAGCACCAGCCGCTCCTCACAATGTATCAAGTGCCGGCCGCTCCTCACAATGTATCGAGGGCCGGCCGCTCCTCACAATGTATCAAGTGCCGGCCACTCCTCACAATGTATCGAGGGCCGGCCGCTCCTCACAATGTATCAAGTGCCGGCCGCTCCTCACAATGTATCGAGGGCCGGCCGCTCCTCACAATGTATCAAGTACCGGCCGCTCCTCACAATGTATCGAGGGCCGGCCGCTCCTCACAATGTATCAAGTACCAGCCGCTCCTCACAATGTATCGAGTGCCGGCCGCTCCTCACAATGTATCAAGTGCCGGCTGCTCCTCACAATGTATCGAGGGCCGGCCGCTCCTCACAATGTATCGAGTGCCGGGCGCTCCTCACAATGTATCGAGTGCCGGCCGCTCCTCACAATGTATCGAGTGTCGGCCGCTCCTCACAATGTATCGAGTGCCGGCCGCTCCTCACAATGTATCGAGTGCCGGCCGCTCCTCACAATGTATCGAGTGCCGGCCGCTCCTCACAATGTATCGAGTGCCGGCCGCTCCTCACAATGTATCGAGTGCCGGCCGCTCCTCACAATGTATCGAGGGCCGGCCGCTCCTCACAATGTATCGAGGGCCGGCCGCTCCTCACAATGTATCAAGTGTCGGCCGCTCCTCACAATGTATCGAGGGCCGGCCGCTCCTCACAATGTATCGAGGGCCGGCCGCTCCTCACAATGTATCAAGTGTCGGCCGCTCTGCACAATGTATCTGTGCCGCCCCAGCAGCGGGTCGAACCGCTCGGATCCGGGATGGTGTCAGTTCGTGGCTCGAGGGTCTCCGGACCCGGGGGCTTAGGGGCCACACTCTAAAGTAAAATGGGATATTTACAGGGGAGTTATAGTTCGTGACGCCACCCGTGGTGTGCGGTAACTGGGAGTACCGCCGCTGCAGTTGGGAGTACCCGGGGTGATGGAGTGGGGCAGCAGGGTGTCATTGCCCTCCACGGGTAGGGGTAGGCCCCGGGACTCTGGATGGTGCTACTGGTTGCTGTGAAGGGGAAATCACTCAGGTACTCACTCGGCAAATAAGCAGACGCTGACAACCGGGTAAACCAAGTCTCTGGATGCTGCCGCCTCTCAAAGGGGAGCTCATCCGGGTCAGAGGCTCCCCACCTTGAGAAAGCTTGACCCCGCGAAATGCGCGTCGGATGGAGATCCTGGGCATTATCCAGGGACCGTATTGAGCTTTTGGATAGTGTTTGGGTTGGCAGAACCTGGAGCACTATTTTAAATTTCCCACTGCACTAGCACTTTAGGTAAGAAACCGAAGATAGTATTCTATGTGCCCCTGTACTGTTTGGTCCTCTTACTATATTTGTACTATTACTTTGTGACCTCTGTTATAGCTTCACCATAGTTTCTCCCTCTCCTTTGGAGATCCTATGGTGGAAATTTTTGTGCTGCCTCCCTTCCATTATCCCAGCCCTGTACTACTTTCACTGCCTTTGTCCTGAGCTAACCTTGTGACAGCATCCATTTTTTACAATTATGTATTCCACATATTGACACACTATAGGTGGCTGTCCTTATTCCATTATATTTGGACTCTGGCATTCTGTCCCCCGCTGTTTTATGGTAGTGTACCACCCTTTTAATCGTTCTGTATTCTGTATGTCTCAATAAAATATATGAATTTTTTGCACTTTACTCTTGTCCTCCTGTGTATTACTTTAACGACCTGAATAGTCTAGGGGCGTCACATATCGAGTGCCGTCCGCTCTGCACAATGTATCGAGTGCCGTCCGCTCTGCACAATGTATCGAGTGCCGTCCACTCTGTACAATGTATCGAGTGCCGTCCGCTCTGTACAATGTATCGAGTGCCGTCCGCTCTGCACAATGTATCGAGTGCCGTCCGCTCTGCACAATGTATCGAGTGCCGTCCGCTCTGCACAATGTATCGAGTGCCGTCCGCTCTGCACAATGTATCGAGTGCCGGACTCTCTCCACAATGTATCGAGTGCCGGACTCTCTCCACAATGTATCGAGTGCCGGAAGCTCTCCACAATGTATCGAGTGCCGGACGCTCTCCACAATGTATCGAGTGCCGTCCGCTCTGCACAATGTATCGAGTGCCGGACGCTCTCCACAATGTATCGAGTGCCGGACGCTCTGCACAATGTATCGAGTGCCGTCCGCTCTGCACAATGTATCGAGTGCCGGACGCTCTCCACAATGTATCGAGTGCCGGACGCTCTCCACAATGTATCGAGTGCCGGACGCTCTCCACAATGTATCGAGTGCCGTCCGCTCTCCACAATGTATCGAGTGCCGGACGCTCTCCACAATCTATCGAGTGCCAGACGCTCTGCACAATGTATCAAGTGCCGGACGCTCTGTACAATGTATCGAGTGCTTCTGTACAATGTATCGAGTGCCGGACGCTCTGCACAATGTATCGAGTGCTTCTGTACAATGTATCGAATGCCGGACGCTCTGCACAATGTATCGAGTGCCGGACGCTCTGCACAATGTATCGAGTGCTTCTGTACAATGTAACGAGTGCCGGATGCTCTGCACAGTGTGTAGAGTGCCGGACGCTCTGCACAATGTATCGAGTGCCGGATGCTCTGCACAATGTATCAAGTGCCGGACGCTCTGCACAATGTATCGAGTGCCGGACGCTCTGCACAATGTATCGAGTGCCGGACGCTCTGCAGAATTTATCGAGTGCTTCTGCACAATGTATCGAGTGCTGGCCGATCTGCACAATGTATCGAGTGCTTCTGTACAATGTATCGAGTGCCGGATGCTCTGCACAATGTATCGAGTGCCGGACGCTTTGTACAATGCATCGAGTCCCGGACGCTCTGCACAATGTATCGAGTCCCGGGAGCTCTGCAGAATTTATCGAGTGCTTCTGCACAATGTATCCAGTGCTTCTGCACAATTATTGAGTACCGGTCGCTCTGTACAATGTATCGAGTGCCAGCCGGTCTGTACAATGTATCGAGTGCCAGCCGGTCTGTACAATGTATCGAGTGCCGGACGCTCTGTACAATGCATCGAGTGCCGGACGCTCTGCACAATGTATCAAGTGCCGGACGCTCTGTACAATGTATCGAGTGCTTCTGTACAATGTATCGAGTGCCGGACGCTCTGCACAATGTATCGAGTGCTTCTGTACAATGTATCGAGTGCCGGACGCTCTGCACAATGTATCGAGTGCCGGACGCTCTGCACAATGTATCGAGTGCTTCTGTACAATGTAACGAGTGCCGGATGCTCTGCACAGTGTGTAGCGTGCCGGACGCTCTGCACAATGTATCGAGTGCCGGACGCTCTGCACAATGTATCGAGTGCCGGACGCTCTGCACAATGTATCGAGTGCCGGACGCTCTGCACAATGTATCGAGTGCTGGACGCTCTGCACAATGTATCGAGTGCCGGACGCTCTGCACAATGTATCGAGTGCCGGACGCTCTGCACAATGTATCGAGTGCCGGACGCTCTGCACAATGTATCGAGTGCCGGACGCTCTGCAGAATTTATCGAGTGCTTCTGCACAATGTATCGAGTGCTGGCCGATCTGCACAATGTATCGAGTGCTTCTGTACAATGTATCGAGTGCCGGATGCTCTGCACAATGTATCGAGTGCCGGACGCTCTGCACAATGTATCGAGTGCCGGACGCTTTGTACAATGCATCGAGTCCCGGACGCTCTGCACAATGTATCGAGTCCCGGGAGCTCTGCAGAATTTATCGAGTGCTTCTGCACAATGTATCCAGTGCTTCTGCACAATTATTGAGTACCGGTCGCTCTGTACAATGTATCGAGTGCCAGCCGGTCTGTACAATGTATCGAGTGCCGGACGCTCTGTACAATGCATCGAGTGCCAGACGCTCTGTACAATGTATCGAGTGCCGGCCGGTCTGTGCAATGTATCGAGTGCTAGACGCTCTGTACAATGCATCGAGTGCTAGACGCTCTGTACAATGTATCGAGTGCCAGCCGGTCTGTACAATGTATCGAGTGCCGGACGCTCTGTACAATGCATCGAGTGCCAGACGCTCTGTACAATGTATCGAGTGCCGGCCGGTCTGTACAATGTATCGAGTGCCGGACGCTCTGTACAATGCATCGAGTGCCGGACGCTCTGTACAATGTATCGAGTGCTAGACGCTCTGTACAATGCATCGAGTGCCGGACGCTCTGTACAATGTATCGAGTGCCAGCCGGTCTGTACAATGTATCGAGTGCCGGACATTCTGTACAATGTATCGAGTGCTGGACGCTCTGTACAATGTATCGAGTGCCAGCCGGTCTGTACAATGTATCGAGTGCCAGCCGGTCTGTACAATGTATCGAGTGCCGGACGCTCTGTACAATGCATCGAGTGCCAGACGCTCTGTACAATGTATCGAGTGCCGGCCGGTCTGTACAATGTATCGAGTGCCGGACGCTCTGTACAATGTATCGAGTGCTAGACGCTCTGTACAATGCATCGAGTGCCGGACGCTCTGTACAATGTATCGAGTGCCAGCCGGTCTGTACAATGTATCGAGTGCCGGACGCTCTGTACAATGTATCGAGTGCTGGACGCTCTGTACAATGTATCGAGTGCCAGCCGGTCTGTACAATGTATCGAGTGCCAGCCGGTCTGTACAATGTATCGAGTGCCGGACGCTCTGCCGGGAAGAAGCCACATTAATTGTGCAGCCTTCTCATCCTGGAGAAAAGTGGAGAGGGGTCTGACTACTTCTAAGGAATGGACCATAATAGAAGTGACTGTCTAATATTATTTGACTAAAAGAATCCAAACCAGAGTGCCAACTCAATGGTAACACACCAGAAATGGGATCGACGGGCTCATCACCATCCAGAAACCATGTTTTTAGCATTTGTCATTTGCCTTTATTTTACTTTGAGGCCTGTAGAAACCTCGGAGGATCATAACTGTGATTCTGTGGAAGGTTAGATTCAGATTGGATCTGTCACATGGAGGTTTTTACAAACAGAGTTGACTGTCGTGGCAGCGTCAGGATCTGACTACTAATTTCTCTGATGTCTGTGATTATCGCAGGCAGACTCGGGCTTTGACCTACAGACTTCAGTTCATAGGCAGGCTAGCAAGAGTTAATCTCTGCTGGGCTGCTTGTTAGTCTCTTTTGATCACATGCTGCGAGGGAGCCAATCAAATTCACTCTCCTGATATATATGTATATATATATATATATATATATATATATATATATATATATATGCTAGCTGGACACTTCTTTTGATGCCAGCTATAGCTTTTCTATACTGGTCTGGTGAGGAGTTACAGTATGTTCCAGATTTGCTGGTGGTTGTTGTACTTTGTTGTTGTGAACGGTTGTGGTGTTAACCATTGTTGTTCTTTTGTTGCTGCCTTACTTTTCTTGCTTTTCTCCTTAGTTTCTTACTGTTTGTTGCTGTGAGTTTGCAGTGTGTCTTTTTTTTTGTTTTTCCCCTGTCTGTGTTTACCTATTGTTACCATCTCACTCCTGCCCCTTCCTTCCCTAGAGGGGGGGACAGTTTGTTTCTGATCAGGAGAATAGTAAGGCACGGTACTCTGGCATCTCCCCCATCAGGAGTAATCCGGAGGTTAGAGTCCCCTAGCGTGAGGGACAGTATAGGAACCCTTGTTCCTCGCTATCCTACTGTCACATTGTGACAGGATCTCACTCAGGAAGAAATAAATCTGTCGTCAGATTAAAAATATCTGCTCAAATGAATTTCCGTAGATTTGCTCTTCTCTATTAATGGTATGTACGATGTTGACAGCTGCAGTGTAATACAGCGATTGTTTTTCCAGTATCTTTCCTGCATTATTCTAGGGTCATTGCTCACCTTACAGTGAGGTGCAGTGAATGTTCCCATGATAACACTGCTGGCACGCGGCTGACGGGGAGCTTCATCCTGAACACCCCACAGGCACGTTTTACCCACTTATTGGTCTCTACAGGTCCCAATTGCCCAAGTTCTTTCAGACTAAGAAGTTCAATGCGCAGAAACCTATGATACTCATTGTAGATATCAAGTGGTGAATGTCCATGGTCATTATCAGGTTGTAACTATTGGGATTTTATAATATGGATTTTATTATGCAGGATTTATAAATGTCACAATACAGAAGTAGGGAAGTCGCTAACATGTTCATTCAGGGACTGCAGTGATTGAGTGCGATGAATAAGCAGCTTTGTGATCTACAGCCCTGTGCACACTATGGAATAGACGTGCACTGACGGCTGCGAACGCTCCGATCATTACACTAAGGAGAGCCCTGATGTTGAGGCGTGTAATACACAGCACCGAGGAGCCTGTGCATGTAATATGGAGCCCGATCAGGCCGGGTGCTACCTCACTGTGTGGACGAGACCCTACAGTCTTCTAATTGATAAATTGTAAAGTATCTACTTCATTTATGATAAAGCTCCAGGATTTACAGACACCGAGGAACGTGCTGATGTCAAGATACTTCTGAAAGGGGGGGCTTTACCTAGAGACCCCATCCTTCCTTTGTACTCTATGAGGACAGATGGGCACAATTCTTAGTGAATCTGACTAACATTACTGCGGTCAATGTAGATACAAAACATTTACATCAGGCTCAAAGAACCTCCATGTCACGATTCCTCCGTGCAGAGCATCTTGCACATGAGTGATGCTCTGCCGCACCTTCCTGAACCTCACAGCCAGCAGTGACATGTTTCCTCTGTGCAGAGCATCTTGCACACGAGTGATGCTCTGCCGCACCATCCTGAACCTCACAGCCAGCAGTGACATGTTTCCTCTGTGCAGAGCATCTTGCACACGGGTGATGCTCTGCCGCACCTTCCTGAACCTCACAGCCAGCAGTGACATGTTTCCTCTGTGCAGAGCATCTTGCACACGAGTGATGCTCTGCCGCACCATCCTGAACCTCACAGCCAGCAGTGACATGTTTCCTCTGTGCAGAGCATCTTGCACACGGGTGATGCTCTGCCGCACCTTCCTGAACCTCACAGCCAGCAGTGACATGTTTCCTCTGTGCAGAGCATCTTGCACACGAGTGATGCTCTGCCGCACCATCCTGAACCTCACAGCCAGCAGTGACATGTTTCCTCTGTGCAGAGCATCTTGCATATTTGGAGATGCTCTGCAGTGTTTATTGTGGAGACACGGGGCTCAGTGGGTGCTCTCGTCCACTAAAACCCGCCGCCTTTAGAAAGACAGCGTGGCTCAGGGCTCATCCCAACTGAATGCCGGCCTCCTTAACCGTGGGCGTAACACTACTCAGACAACACAGGGTGAGGGAACCACAATAATTAGACTTTATTGGATCCCCAAACAATTAACGGCACATAGCACATAACCAGCAAAACACACAAATGTAACAGGCAACAGAGTCTCCCCCTTCCGCTGCTCACCAGGGATTTAGAATGTCCATGCCTCACAGGTTCCAAGCTGTCTGAGGTCTGAAAAGTCTGTAACAGGTGACTGAACTGTCCCAACCTGCGTGTCCTCCTTAGGTAGTCCTGGTTTGATGATAAAATCCTGACAGCCGGAGTCGAAATCCCTAGGCTGTGGATATGGTCTCCAACCGGGTCCGGAGTCCCTAGATTGAAGCAATAAGATATCCTGATCCTCTAGTCAGCTCCAAAGAGCTTAGACTGGATCCATCAGCATCCATCAACAACCCCTGGTGGCTTAAAGAAGTCCTTTTTATAGCCACAACCTTCCACTTGGATACACTGCGTCCTCATCGATTGGTTGGACAAGATTGCTTCTCCCATTGGAGGAATTTCAAGCTGCATGGACAATGTTCATTTAAATGATGTGCATAGAAAGACTGAGGGTGTACATGTAAACTGGGAGTCACCGACTAGACAATGGCTACTAAGGTAATTACATTATCAATACACAACTACAATACAATGGTTACTGGAAATGTCTGGAGAACAATACGTCTAGCTTTCAGTGGCCAACACAATTACATTGAGTCAACAAGAGTCTTGTAAAAACAATGAGGGACTTCTCCCCCATCTATAGACAATCTATCATGCTGTCTGGCTGGATTTTAAGAAACTTTAACCCATGAGAGTCCATGTCATCACATTCCTCCCCCTTCTTAATATTAGCCAGACATGATAGGCTTCCGATCATCCTTCTCCTCTTGACGGCATTGTCCTTTTTAATGGTGAGGTCAGCAACAGAGGCTTGCATCTATACACCTCCCCCTGATTACCTCCCCCCAAGTTGAGCAGCCATATTGTGGGCAAGCACTAAGGTGGGGTCCATGAGTTGGGCCTGCACAAATCTCCCACTATCAATCCTCCCCCAGTCAATAGCCACAGTGTGGTTAGGCTTACTCACGGTTCTTGGCTCAGAAGTCGATGTTGGAGACCGGGAATGCAAACCATCTCTGGAAAAGATGTTAGAAAGATCCACATCAGGGTCCTGCTTGGCTTGGAGGTGGGTGATGGCTTCTTCAAACTGACTGGCTAGTCCTTGTCCTAGGTCATTCTCCAAAATGACTGGTGTGAGCAGGTAATTCACAAGCCCCACTTTCACTTCCCTTTGAGTGGTATCCGAAACAATAGGCTTGGTGGGGCCATCTATGAACCCCACTTCAACTTCCTCCTGGCTAGTCCCTGAAACAACAGGTTTGGGGAGGCTGTCCATAAACTCCATATGGACCTCTTCCTGGTCAGACCCCAAACTAACTGGTGTAAGGACGGTGTCCATAATCTCCACAGCCTTGCTCTGGTCAGTCTCCACAATGTCAGGAATGGGGAGGCTGTTCACAATCCGCACATCGATCACTTCCTGGATGGTCCCCAAAATACCAGGTGTGGGGAGGCTGTCCACAAGCTCCACCTCGACCTCTCCCTGGTCGGTTTTTAGGTCCAACTGCACACATGCCAGAGGGACGTCTGAGCGCTGGCCCTCAGCCAGGGAGATGGATAATTGGGAATCTGGTACAGGGTCTTCTGGAGAAACAATAACTGGGCTTACCAGAGTGATGGAAGATCCAATGTCTCGAAGTCCCTGAGCCTGTATATCACCGACCTTGACCGTCTGGATGTGGGGATGGAGGTTGGCTGGTGTACGGTGTCCGGCCTGCCGTAGGGTGTGGACTGGATAAACCACTTCCTCAACTATTGGTGTTTCTTGGGAGTAGCTTTCCTCAGGTCTCGTTGGTTCATCTCGGGATATGTTGACTGGTTGGAGTGGCAGACAGGCTCCAAGCATGTGGCCTCGGTTTTGGAGACAATCTTTATCTATATGTCCATTGCGCCCACATGTATAACAGCGCCATAGATTGGGCGAATCACAGGCCCTGTTTGTAGTCCTTTGTTTTGGCGCAGCTTCTGCTGGGTAGCGGGACCATCCTTCTCGACCGGCTGGTGTTAGCAGTACTGCAGCTGGAATCCCATAAACATATTCCAGAACATAAGCCTTCTCTTCTCTTGAGGATCTAGGCCCCAATGCATCCAACAACGCTGTGGCTTGGGCCATTTTGGACAAAGTTGATTCCCAATTGTCACTAGATCCATGATGTGGCACATAGTCTACATCCTCTGGGTCAATATCGGCGAGATCCTCATCATCCTCTGCATCATTCTGGGCATCCCAACGGACTAATTTCCGGATCAAGTGCGACCGAGTCTCAGCGCTCCAGCAGACAATCTCTCGCCTCCGGCACAGATCCTGCAGCATCCATTTACTGCAGCGGTCGTAACTCCTCTCTTGTCCTTGTCCCATGGCTGAGCTGGTGGGGTTGGACATGGCAGCGTCCGAAACCTGAATGCCTCCCCTATGGCCTGCTGGGTATGCTTATGTGCCTCCCTGGTTGTTGAGCCCTGGACGGTGTCCGAAAACACCAGTCCACTGCAGCTCCCCTGGGTAAACCAGGCTGAGTAGTATCCCACTGCTGCCACCAATTGTGGAGACACGGGGCTCAGTGGGTGCTCTCGTCCACTAAAACCCGCCGCCTTTAGAAAGACAGCGTGGCTCAGGGCTCATCCCAACTGAATGCCGGCCTCCTTAACCGTGGGAGTAACACTACTCAGACAACACAGGATGAGGGAACCACAATAATTAGACTTTATTGGATCCCCAAACAATTAACGGCACATAGCACATAACCAGCAAAACACACAAATGTAACAGGCAACAGAGTCTCCCCCTTCCGCTGCTCACCAGGGATTTAGAATGTCCATGCCTCACAGGTTCCAAGCTGTCTGAGGTCTGCAAAGTCTGTAGCAGGTGACTGAACTGTCCCAACCTGCGTGTCCTCCTTAGGTAGTCCTGGTTTGATGATAAAATCCTGACAGCCGGAGTCGAAATCCCTAGGCTGTGGATATGGTCTCCAACCGGGTCCGGAGTCCCTAGATTGAAGCAATAAGATATCCTGATCCTCTAGTCAGCTCCAAAGAGCTTAGACTGGATCCATCAGCATCCATCAACAACCCCTGGTGGCTTAAAGAAGTCCTTTTTATAGCCACAACCTTCCAATTGGATACACTGCATCCTCATCGATTGGTTGGACAAGATTGCTTCTCCCATTGGAGGAATTTCAAGCTGCATGGACAATGTTCATTTAAATGATGTGCATAGAAAGACTGAGGGTGTACATGTAAACTGGGAGTCACCGACTAGACAATGGCTACTAAGGTAATTACATTATCAATACACAACTACAATACAATGGTTACTGGAAATGTCTGGAGAACAATACGTCTAGCTTTCAGTGGCCAACACAATTACATTGAGTCAACAAGAGTCTTGTAAAAACAATGAGGGACTTCTCCCCCATCTATAGACAATCTATCATGCTGTCTGGCTGGATTTTAAGAAACTTTAACCCATGAGAGTCCATGTCATCACATTTATCTGAGCACTTACTGGCAGGTTGATTGACAGCGCAGGAATCCATGCAGGCTCTGGGAGGTGCTGATTACTCAGGTGTTCCATCTTCCTGATAATTGCTGTTTCATTACTGAGCATGCTCCCCCAGAACCTCGCCAGTCATACTCTCTGGTTCTGCAGTTGTGCTCTTGGCTTGTGTTCAGATCTAGTTTCTTGACCGTTATCTGACCACGTCTCTGTGCACTCCCTGTTTTTGTCATTATCTCCTGGCTTCTGACCTCGGACCATTCCCTGACCACGTCTCTGTCTGCTCCCTGAATCTGACACGTACTCTCCTGGAATTCTTACCCTCGGCCTGTGACTTGACTGTGTCTCTGCTTACTCCCTGTGTCCTGTCGTGTCTTCCTGTTACCTGACCCTGGCTTGCCAGACAACCCTTTCATCTGTACTATCCATAAGTAGTGACTAGCATTACATTCCAACTTTTAAGTTTATTTTGCAAAAACCCTTCAGAGCCCCAACTTTACATGGATAATGTCCAAAAAATAGCTAGAGTCCCGCCAAATTCAAGCAAATATGTGTTGGCCGAAGCTTTCTTAACTCTAGGGGGCGACTTTTTGGCTGGTTGTAGTTTCGCGCCACAGGCTGAGGGTCCTCCATAGTAGCAGAGTTCTCCTGCCGCTTTCTGTAGTCATCTTTCTTCTTGAGCCCATCTCTAGCGCAGGCGTGGAGATTTCCCGGTGTGGCCGCTGCAGTGGTCCCGGGGTGAGGGGGTCCGCCGACACTTCAGAAGCTACCTCGTTGTGTGTGACCTAATGATTTCCATAAGTTACTGGTGGTTTGCTGGAGGCACTAATAGTAGTATAGCTGAAAATAAGCTTTTGTGGCTCAGGGGCCAATACTCTGCTCTGTTGCCCATGTCCGCCTCTAATGACTCGCACTTGTCAGAAATCCCTTCTGATTCATCACATCATGTAATTGTCACACAGAGCTTTGCACAAACTTTGCTGACTGTCATGGCGGCGTTGGGCTCTGTTCACATTGGAGGTTATGACGCTCCGCCCGATGGTTTCTTTGGTGTCTGGGATCAGCACAGGCAGACACTGGTGAGTGTCAACCTGCTGTGCTGCTGATTCATAGGCAGGCTAGGAAGAGTTAATCTCTGCTGGTCTTCATGCTCCTTTATTCACATTGTGGGAGACCTATCACATCTGCTCCCCTCCTATTTATGCTGGATGAAATCTTCTACCCATGCCAGCTATAGGTTATCCTGTATTAGTCTGTGAGCTTTGGTGCACCAGACTTTCTAGTGCAAGTGTTGACTTTGCCTGGAGTGATTGTGGAGTTTTCCCTTGTTGTCTTGTTAATTCCATCCTGCTCTTGTTTTCCTCCTAGTCTCTTGTTGTCTTATACATCTGTGTGTATGCTGAGCAACAGAGTTTTGGTTTCCCCTGTTTGTGTATTTCTGTGGGCTTCATCACCCTCCTGTCCCATCCCTCCCTGCAGGGAGAGGGGATAAGATCGTGACTGGTCAGGAGCAGGGCCAGGCAGGAGATTCAGGCCTCTCCACCATTAGGGGTATCCCTGAGATTAGAGATAGTATAGGGTTACCTAGCTTCAGGGTCAGCTTAGGAGCCCCAGTTCTCCGCTATTCCGTAAGTATTGTGACAGTAACTTCCTAGCTGATAACCGTGGATAAGAAAGTAGCCGGTTGTCGGAGACAGTTGTAGTTTTGCAATAATTGGAGATGCACGGGTTGGAGATAACTTTTTTAGAGCTGCAGAATCCCAGCAATACAGTATAAGAAGATGGGAGACGCCGCCATAACAGTTATTGAAGTCGGACTTCTTCTGGAGATGAGAAGAGTTTATTGTTAAAACGCTGAGAACTGTTCAGTTTACTGCCTTGTTGTCTATGGAGCCGCGTTCCGTGTCCTTCGGAGAAGCCGCATACATTGAATGGCAGCATTGTTTTTATTGGTTTAAATACTGATGGGATATTTTCCCAACCAATATAATTGAGTAATTTGAAAAATCTGCTTTGAGCATGATGAATCCTGATGATAGGTTAATTATAGTGTCACCAGGTTGACAATTAACTAATTGAAATTCCCTTCCGCCACGGATCCAGCTGCATTCAATTAGACAATGTGTTGCTAACTAAAAGAATAGCTATTGTTTTATCCTCTCCAGTTACGCTGTCAAATTCTGCCGCTTTCATTTATGGCCTTACATAAAGTAAAGATAGACACTTGAGGAAATAATATGGATAAATAATGAAAAGCCGGAATGAGATTAATTTCAGCCGTGAAAGACGTGATTCCGCCAGGACGATGCACGGACGGACAGTGCGGTTATCTGGGATAACTTAGATTGCTCCGGGTTTTCTTGCAGCGACTTGATTCATTAATCATCATCGACATTTGTCCTCTGATCTCATAATTTGTTTTTAGTGCCCACGTCTCACGTGTCAGCCGTCTGCCAAGATCCTGGAGACACCTAAATGCGCACATTGATGACCTCCCACCTGTTCCTGACTAATCTGCTTTCTTTGAAGACCTTCAGCCATTCCAGATGCTTATTCAACATTTATGACCTTACCGGCCATTCCATGGAGATAGGCATCTAACATCACTCTGGTGCCCCAGAGAAAAGGTCCATGCCTTAGTGCCACGAATCTGGTATCATTTATAAACTCTACACTAGTGATGAGTGAATAGTAACTGTGATGCTGAGCTCCCAGGTGTAATGAGATGCTAGACCACTAGGAGTCGCTAGATACCCTAGTGGAGGAGATCTGCGGGGAAGTCAAACTAGCAAGGGGTCAAGAGTCGGGAGATCACGTCAGTAACAGAGGGAGAAAGACAAGCCAAAGTCAGTAAACCAGGAAGTCGTGTTAAAGGGAACCTGTCACTAGATTTGGGGCCTATAAGCTGTGGCCACCACCAGTGGGCTCTTATATACTGCATTTTAACATACCCAGGCCACTGTGTAGAACATAAACATCACTTTATAATGCTCACCTAAACAGTCGCAACGGTAGAGTTGGGTCACACGGGCATCTCTTTTATCTGGTGCCGGCGCCTCCTCTTTCGGCCATCTTTGTCGTCCTTCTTCTGAAGCTGGGGTGCAGGATGTGTTCTACATCATCTACTCATCTACACTCGCCGACATTGAGGTCCTGCGCAGGCGCACTTTGATCTGCTTTACGCAGGCCAGATCAAATCATTGTAGTGCGCCTGCACGGGACCGGCGAGTGTGTATGACATAGGAGGCATCATGCACCCAAACTTTAGAAGGAAGACAAAGGTGGCTGAAAGAGGAGGCGCCGGCACCGGAGAATGGAGAGACCCATATGACCCAACTCCACCGCGGCGACCGTTTAGGTGAGTATTATAAAGTAATTTTTACATTCTACACAGTGGCCTGGGCTCTTATACACAGCATGTTAGAATGCTGTATATAAGAGCCCACTGGGGGTGGCTGCAGCTTATAGTCACCAAATCTAATGACAGGTTCCCTTTAAGTACCAGGAATAGAGCGGAGCCAGGGTCAGAATACAAGCCGAGGTCGGTATCCAAGAGGACAAGTCAAGTACTTGGGAGAGAGCTGAGCCAGGGGTCAGGAACAAGCCAAAGGTCAGGGAGGCAGGGAGTCAAGACGGAGAAGGGTGGGAAACGGGACACGGTACGAGGAACTAGGAAGTGGGACAAGATCGGGTCAGTCTCTTACGGGAACCAGAGAAGTACACTGCAAAACAGGAACTATCACTGGCGGCGTTGCAGAAGGACTAGCTCCCGGATAAAGCAAGCCATACCTTGAAGCCATAACAAGGCTTCAAAGAACAGACCCATCCCACACCACACAGGACTTAGACCGGGAACAACGAATTCACTGGAGGAAAATATGAGGCCCATAAAGGCTCTGCAGGAGAGCACAGGACCACTGATCACAATCATGACCGTAACTATTCCTGTTTGGATTATTTGTAACAAATCCCAAAGTTCTATTCCGGTCTTCATCACGAATAAGAAAGCTAATGCAAGTCAATGGGAAACCTGAGCATTTTTCTGGGAAATCTTCATGAAAAATATGATTTGCATTAGGTTCATTATTCGTGACAAATACCGGAATAGTAACATGGGATTTGTTACAAATAATCCGAACGAGAATATTTACTATTTGTTCATCTCTACTCTACAGTTACATAGAAATTTGGATGAGATTGTGCAGAAAGAGGACGAAGACGTAGATGAATTCAGCGAGTCCGCCGTCTACATGACCAAACAGAAGATTCATTATTGTTATCATAATATTTTGAGAAAAATAGTAAGAAACTACAATTTTGCTTGGAAGAAACGTTGAAGAAAAGTTGAAGAAATAGTCGCCAAAGATGGATGAATTTCTCTAAGGCGATTCAAATTAAACTCAAATTTCACCCCAAATTTTTTTTAGCCAAAATCTAAATACTTTTGTGATCCAAGTGGCACAAACGCAGCAAAATGGAAATTGGCAACAATTTTTGTAGATTCAAAAGATCCAGGAAGGATTTACACATTTATAAAAATTAACACTCAACTCAACTTTATGCAATCGATCAAATAACTTTTATGCAAATCACATTTTCTGGCCAAATACGAGCAAATTGCAGAATTTAAATTTATGCAAACTAATAATCACAAAGTAGTGAACTTGGCATTAAGAAATCTGAGGAACTAATTAGAGGAATCTGGAAGCATTACAATTTATTCTGGAAGTGTTATGAGAAGGCCGGGTTACTGCCTGGAAGAAAAGAGTAGAGAAAGTCGAGGAAGGCGACTGCAATAAGATCGATGGAGAAAACCATGGAACTTGTGAACATGACATTGAGATGTCTGAAGACTCAAAGAGGAGAATGGACAAAGAAGAAACTGATACATCTTATGCAAAACATATTATACGAAGATTTAGATCCATCCAAGAGACAGTTTGGTCTGGAAGAGATGAAGGTAAAAGTTGAAGATCATGATCGTCAACAAGGTAGATGTGGACAATTAAGGAACTTACCAACACGCTATAGAGAAGTCTGAAGACTTAAAAGGACTTAAAAAGAAGACAAGATAATCTAAAAAAAACAATGGAAACATTGCAACTTACTGTATTTTTTGGATTATCAGACGCACTTTTCCTCCCAAAAATTTGGGAGGAAATTGAGGGGTGCATCTTAAAATCCAAATGTAGCTTACAGGGGAGTGGTGGAGAGGGGCAGCAGGAGGCAGGGACAATGCTGCGGCGGCTGTGCATGGGCTGCATCAACGGCTGCAGGTGGTGAGGGGTTCAAATTATGGCACCTGGAGCTAGCACATGCGCAGATGGAGCTTTCAGCTCAAGATCTCATCTGCGCACGCACCACCTCCGGCCATTGATCTCCCAGCAGTGGACTTAAGGAAAATGGTGCTCAGAGGAGGCACGTGCGCAGATGAGATCTCGGCTTGTCAGTGAGCTGAGAGCTCAATCTGCACATGCGCCGGCCCTGGATGCCATTATTTGAAGCCTTTAATAATAATAATAATAATAATAATAATAATAATAATCTTTATTTCTATAGCGCCAACATATTCCGCAGCGCTTTACAATTCAAGAGGATCATATACAAACAGATAACAGTTATAGAAACTACAATATTTAGAGGGAAAAAAGACAACCCTGCTCGTGAGAGCTTACAATCTACAATGAGATGGGGGGGCATGGTACAAGTGCTTATTTACAATGACAATCCAGCCATCTCAAGGAAATGGGGGATAGATGGCTTCCTGGACCAGTTGGCTGGAACCTTGAGGTGCATTTGGGTGCCCTGGAGTTTGACGTGGGGTTACGTTGTGAGGTGTTGTAGAGGGACTATGTGAATTGGATTTGATTAGGAAGTGTGATAGGCTGCCCTAAAAAGATGCGTTTTTAGGGTGCGTCTGAAGCTGAGTAAGTTGTGATTCGTCCTAACTTCTTGGGGTAGAGCGTTTCAGAGGGTTGGTGCAGCTCAGAAGAAGTCTTGGATCTGAGAGTGGGAGGTTCGAATTAGTGTGGATGCTAGTCGAAAGTCATTTGCAGAGCGTAGAGAACGGGTGGGATGACAGACAGAGAGGAGGGTGGAGATGTAGGGGGTGCCGCACTGTGGAGAGCTTTGTGGGTGAGAACAAGCAGTTTGAATTGGATCCTGTGCTGCCCACAGCCGCCGTAGCTCATGAACAGCCGCCGTAGACCCTGTACAGCCACCCCAGCAGCAGCACAACTGCCTGCAGCACAGACACCACTGCCGACAGTTTCTGGGACAGCATCTGGGACACCCACGGCATCGTGCTGCTCCACCACCGCCCGGATCCGGCACATGCGCAGATTGAGCTCTCAGATCAATGACAAGCTGAGATCTCATTTCTGCACGTGCCACCGCCAAGCACCATTTTCCTTAAGTCCTCTGCTGGGAGATCAATGGGATGGAGGCAGCACATGTGCAGATGAGATCTTGAGCCGAGAGCGCCATCTGCGCATGAGCCGGCTCCAGGTGCCATTATTTGAAGCCTCATGTGACCGCGCTCCACCACCACCAAGACGGACCCCATTTTTTTTCACCCTTTTTTTCTCTAAATTTGGGGTGCATCTTATAATCCAGTGCGCCTTAGAAACCAAAAAATTCAATATTCTGGACAGTTTCTAACAAGGTTCAGTTCAATGTGAAACACATTGCTATTTGGACGGCTGAAAAAACAAGTTTAGATGAAAAGGAAGAAGCTAAAATCACGACATTAAGAAGCTTTTAGACCCATAACTTAGACTGGACATTCTGGAGAAACACTGGAGCCAAACAGCCTCTATTGCTGAAAATATGTGAAGACCTTCATCTTAGGAATAGACTACTTCTCCTGAAAGGGATTTTGGGAAAAGAAGAAGGAGATGATGAGCAACAAGATGAATAGAGAGAGACAAAGAAATCATGATCACATCATTGCCAACATTAAGGGCACAAGACGATCCTTCAGAAGCCATGCCGCAAAAGCCACATCTTATTCTAGACTTAATCTGAGAAGACCCCGTTCTTTTCAAAATACAATGTATCCAAAAATGTGAAAAAGTAACAGTAAAAAGAAGTTGAGCAACAAGATGAAGAGATAACACCACACAAAACATTGTGAAGTCTGAGAACTGAAATAGTCGACGGCAAAATCCGGAGAAAAGCCGGAAATAGTGCATCTCGTGAACATTTTATGAGATCGTCAGTCTCGTTGTATGCCAGCTGCGTGGAAGGGTTCACTATAAAATTTGAAAGAAAATGAGCTATAAGAATAACCGCATCATACAACCTATGAAGAAGGCATAAAATGCCTGAAAACTCGCACACAGAATGGGACTGTCTGAAGAAAACGTGGAGCGGACGCTACATTTATATATAAACATTCTTCTCAACATTGAAATTGCAAAACTAAGAATGTAAAGTCTTGTAATCATGAAAATATTGGAATTCATAGAAATGTTACTGATCTGCAAATGTTTACAAAATGAAACAAAATTTTCAAAACCTCTGGATTTCTTCATTCCGGAGTTTGCGGCTCGTGCAGAAATCCCAGCACCTCCGGCCTCGGCTGCCGTCACTGAGGTCATTAATGGTCGTCTGAGGAAGGTTCTGCCGCTGAATGTGCAAATCATCAGGATCCGCTGCCGGTGGCTCCTGGGTAATCACCCCAATGTGCTCAATGGAGACCGTCCGGAGAAGCTGTGACATCTTATATTTACCTTGAATTGTGTTCTGGTGCCATTCATTGGCTGACTCACATTTTATTTGTGTATTTTATTTCTTTTTTCTCTTTAATTTAATTTTATTTTCCAAACATTTGTTTCCATGTGCATTAACTTTTTCTGTAGTTCTATATGTCTGATGGTTTGTGTATACTCTGACTCCTTAGGCTTTGTTATGCGTTTTCTAAAGTCACTTGCAGTGCAGAATGTATCACTGCTCACCATTCTTGGAATCTAACAACAATATATAAGCAACATTGTAACGCTGGTGGGTGTGGACCTACTGCACCACGGGTCCGGCCTACCCTGGAGGAGCGTGACTAAGCAACTACCGAGTTTTCACTAGAGCCTCGGATGGTGAGGATTGGCAGGACCACATGTAGTCACCAGATACAACTCATGAGAGGTCCCCTGGACTGCAGCAACTGACCGACGAGTCAAGGTAGGCGTACGAGGTAGAGAGGGCTCAGGCAGAGACGTACTCAGACAGTCCGAGATCAGGGCGGGCAGCACAGGTTTAGTATTTGTAGCCAAACTCAGGAAAGGTCGAGATAAACTAAGAGGCAAGCCGGATCAGGAAACGCAAGATACAACACTAAAAACACCTTCAGGAAACTTCACAGAAAACTGAACAAGAACCAAGAACATTCAAGGAATGGTGGGAGCGTCTGCCTAATGATGTCCCTACTGCTTGGAGATTGGCCAGAGAACCAAAACTCTGAGGGAGACAGTGGGGATAAACTGCAGAGTCTGTCCGCGCCTGCTACTGTCATGTGAGAACTCACCAGCAGCAGGAGGATGCAGCAGAGCTGGAGAGGCTACAGGAGGCAGCTGAGAGACGCACGAGGTGGGGAGCAGAGTGGTGACCACAGTGAGTAGAGCGGAGGTTACCACCCGTGCAAGTCACAAGAATGACAAATACAATTAAGAGGTTTGCCTGAGGGACCGTCATAATGTTCCTGCTCCTGAGGTTATGGTGTGAGGTCCCATAATGTATGGTAGTCAGGCCACTCAGGTCTTCATTCCAGGTGCAATAACAGCTCAGCATTGCATTGATTTTATTGTGGAACCAATAGAAAGACCATTTCTCCAAAATATCTCAGAAGGCATTTTCTACACGACAAAGCCAAGCCACATGTTACTGGTGCTGCTGTGAGCAGCCTGCGTGGCCTAAACCTGCTCCCATGGCTGCAATGCCTCTGGATTCACCTCCCGTCGCTGCAGCGTCTCCTGATGTGTCTACCATGGCTGCAGTAATACTAGAATATAGCTCAGCTCACAGTGTAACCGGTGCTCAGGAGAAAATAAGTCAATATAATAGAAAAAACTCCAGCACTCGTTTATTTGTGAAAATTTCTTTTTCTTTAGTTTTCAGATTTAAGTGTCCAAAACAGTGTTCAAAATAAATGTTTCGGCAATAGCCTTCTTCGGTGGCTGCAGCATCTCTGCACTCATCTCCTGTAGCTGCAGCATCTCCGGACTTGTCTCACCTGGCTGCAGCATTTCCAGACTTGTCTCACCTGGCTGCAGCATCTCTGCACTCATCTCCTGTAGCTGCAGCATCTCCGGACTTGTCTCACCTGGCTGCAGCATTTCCAGACTTGTCTCACCTGGCTGCAGCATCTCCGGACTTGTCTCACCTGGCTGCAGCATTTCCAGACTTGTCTCACCTGGCTGCAGCATCTCTGGACTCATCTCCTGTAGCTGCAGCATCTCCGGACTTGTCTCACCTGGCTGCAGCATTTCCAGACTTGTCTCACCTGGCTGCAGCATCTCCGGACTTGTCTTACCTGGCTGCAGCAGTTCCAGACTTGTCTCACCTGGCTGCAGCATCTCTGGACTCATCTCCTGTAGCTGCAGCATCTCCGGACTTGTCTCACCTGGCTGCAGCATTTCCAGACTTGTCTCACCTGGCTGCAGCATTTCCAGACTTGTCTCACCTGGCTGCAGCATCTCCGGACTTGTCTCCATCAAGTACATTGGGGACGTCATTGGTCGGTGAATAACAGGAGCTACAAGCAGCGAAACCTCATGATTTGTAGAAGTGCAATCAGCTGCAGAACCTTCCTCAAATGACCATTTATACCCTCAGTGATAGAAGCTGAGGGTGCTGGGATTTCTGTCCATGGCCTACGCTCCAGAGTAAAAAAATCAAATGTTGGGAAAATGTTGTTTGCATTTTTTCATCATTTCCAGATCAGTGATCCTGTTGTTGCAGTGTAAATGTTGAGGAGAATATAAAGAGAACTACTACAATTACATTGTGATAACATTGTATTCCTAGAAAGAATAAAGGCAAAGTCAGAACATATAAAACACAGAAAGTGTGGGGAAAAACAAGATAAAGAAGAATCAGAGCTCAAATGTAAGACAACTCAACCCGAGGAAACACTGGAGCTGACGCCACATCTTCTACTGGATATTTCATGAGAACATCTATTCCTTCAATAAGACATTTTACCTTTGAAAAAATGAAGGCAAAGATTGAAGACTACGAGTAGCTGAAGGCTACGTAGAGACAACTACAGAACCAAGAGATCGGCATTGAGTCGTCTGAGGATG
Organism: Anomaloglossus baeobatrachus; assembly: GCF_048569485.1. Taxonomy (NCBI): domain Eukaryota; kingdom Metazoa; phylum Chordata; class Amphibia; order Anura; family Aromobatidae; genus Anomaloglossus; species Anomaloglossus baeobatrachus. The sequence goes on from NC_134361.1 coordinate 9,201,005, forward strand.
CAAATAAAACGCTTCTTGTTCCTGACCTGAAGAAACAATGGAGGTGCTACATCTTTCGATGTGTATCTTACGAGGATATCTTATGAGACGACGTAGCTCTTTCAAAAAGAGAGTTTTATCTGGAAATGAAAATACTAGAAGATAACGGAAAGGGAAAGGACGGAGACGATTCAAGAACTTATGAACATAAATATGAAGAATCCTCAATAACCAACAGAACATGGGCGATACAGAAAAACATTATGAGAAGTCCCAGTTTTTTGAAAACACAATTTCCAAAAACTAAAGAAGAATGGAGAGAAGAAGGATGGAGGTGACCATAGAATTAAAGGATATGGATATAAGATGCCTAAAAGAGCAAATAGAAATAGAAGATATGCACCGTATTTCTTGCTTTATAAGACGCACTGGATTATAAGACTCATCCCAAATTTGGAAAAAAATAATTTTTACTGTGGTCTATCCTATAATCCTAGTGCATCTTATATTAGCTCACAAGGAGAGAGCGGCGGTGGTGGAGCGGCTCAGGAGGATCACTGGAGGCATGGTCGTCAATGCTGCAGGCTTGGAGGAGGGGGTGTCACAGCTCAGGAGGGTCACTGGAGGCATGGTCATCAATGCTGCAGGCTTGGAGGAGGGGGCGTCACAGCTCAGGAGGGTCACTGGAGGCATGGTCGTCAATGCTGCAGGCTTGGAGGAGGGGGCGTCACAGCTCAGGAGGGTCACTGGAGGCATGGTCGTCAATGCTGCAGGCTTGGAGGAGGGGGCGTCACAGCTCAGGAGGGTCACTGGAGGCATGGTCGTCAAAGCTTCAGGCTTGGAGGAGGGGGCGTCACGGCTGAGGAGGATCAGTGGATGGAGGGTCGGTGACACTGCGGGCTTCTGCGGTGTCACGGCATTTGGGCCATTGATCCGCTGGCACGGGCTGCAGGCTCCCTTGAATTGCCGGCGGTTGACGCAATGGACTTCAAGAAAATGACCACGGAGATGGTGCGTGCACAGATTGGCTTCTGCGGCCATTTTTGTGAAGTCCATTGTGTCAACCGCCGGTGATTCAAAGTAGCATGCAGGCAAAACAATGGTGCCCGCCGCTGCGACACTCCACGAGCCCGCAGTATTGCCAACCCTCAGTCCTGTGACACTCCTGAGTGCTGCTCCGCTGCAGTGACACACCCCTCCTCCGAGCCCTCAGTATCGCTGACCCTGCACCACCACCGCTGCCCCAGTAAGCCATATACAGACTATAAGATGCACCCCCATTTAACCTCCAGTTGTTTTGGGGAAAAAAAGTGCATCTTATAATCCAGAAAATACGGTATTTCTGGAGAAACACTGGAGCAGAACATACAAGAAGACCTAACTCATAAAAGACCATTTTTCTTAGAAATTATAAAGACCACCTCAAAAATGTAGGTGCAACATGATGAATGGGCACTTCTGAAGATGTCCCAAACTCTGTGGAGGAGCACATGTTTGCTAATAGCTCAACAGTGAGACATCATTCACCTTCCCATTCTTCATATGGTACATGATGTAGGATTCCCCCCATTCGATGACTTGATGAAGACCCCAACGCCAGCCGTATCTTCATGACGGCATGAATATGACCCGACCGCCGTGCTGAGTCCTAATGATTGCAGCTTCTCTCCACAAGGCACCATGAATATTCAGCTTAACTTAATGAAGGTGATTTTGTTGCTAATTGTCTAAAATTTGGAATGAGAGTCTTGAAGAGAACGGAAGGAAAGACGCAACGTCTTAATGAAGATGTCTCGTATGTTTATCTTACAAGTTAATTTCTAACAGTTCAATTAGCTTTCCCAATCAAATATAAGAATGGTAACGGAAACGATCTCAATTTGTTGTTATGTAAATGAGCTTTAAATGAATGCGTTAAATCTTGTCTCTTTATTACAGCACCGATAACTCGAGAGGAAGAGGCGAGGCGAGGCGCGCCCGTGGGACAAGAGATTGCCAAACTTCAATGTCTGAAGATAGCGCACCAGAATAATTGGTGTTTTACGTCTTACGTCTCTGGTTTATGTAGCTATAGTTTTAGTGTATAATGAGACATTCTGCAACTTTATTGTAACATGTGCCGGATTCTGCTACGGCTGCTAGGTGGCGCCACTCTGTTTATACAGGTGATGTGAAGCGATGGCCGAGGGACCACCGCGGTGCATAGTACAATTACAAATACAAGATGAGGTCACAGAAACAAGGGTAAGCTTTATTGACAAGCAGGATATAGCACAGTTACGCAAGCGAATGGAGGAATATTTTGCGGAAACAATAAAACTTTACAAGCTTCAGATGCTAACTGGGGAGCACCAAGAGTGCGTCACCCCAACTATCACAAACACCAGAATGTATGTCTGAAACAAGCAAAATACATGACAAACTACGTTCTGCTACAACCTAGTCAGCTGCCCCTACCAGGGTCACGTGGATGCCGCGCTCTGGCTACTGAGGCCTACGTTACACCCTAAAAAGTGCGTTCAATGATATTGACTCATGGTACCTCTGCAGGGGAATCAGTCCAACTCCTGGGGTTTCGGTCCCGTTGTATACGTTGGCGCACACTTCTCCAAGCATCGCAGGGGAAACTCTTCCTCTGACATGGACCTGGGACCTCTGGGCTCCTTGGTTGGGCTTCGCTGACCTTAGGGATGTCTTCTACACAGTTCAGTATTCACACCACTGCGACCAGGGGTCACTCGTGGTCTGGCTTGGCCATCGGTAACCTACCTCTTCTGACACCGTAGTCCTAAGACTCCACACTGGCAGGCACCTTTCCTGTGGTCAGTCACAACACATCAGCTGTCCTGACCCTGCCTTAGGCTCTCTGCACCTCCTCCTTCCCTTTCTCGCACTTTTAGGCCAGGTTAATCCAATGGTTTTAAGCCAGAGGCGGAGGTGCCAGCTCAACCGACCAGTCCATGGATAAAAAGGAAAAGGGGCACCATCTCTTAAAGGCAAAGTAACCCCTCATATTTGCAGGGGTGGTACCCCTACAGATGTTTGATAGCATCAATCTTATTTTATTCCTTGGACTTTTAGTTCTGTCCAGTCTGGAAGCTACAGGGTAAATCTGGTGTTATGGTTTCTGTCTACTGTCAGCACTGGGTGGGGCTGTTCTATATAAACCCCAGAGAGCCAGCTCCCACTGCGAGTCTATTGATCTCCTATCCTGGTTTGTGCCTCTGTACTGTGTTCCTGCATTTTGACTTTATATTCCCATTATTTGACCTCGGCTTCACCTTTAACTACTCGCTGTTTGTTTGATTCTCCCCCTGACGTGACCTCCTGGATCTGACCCGCCTTCCTGAATATCCATCTTGCCAGCTTGCACCACTGAACAGCAGCGGACTATGTGTCCCTTGCCCAGGGACCTCTGATTAAGTCTGCATCCATGTACAGGGGTTAAAGGGTGAAGACCAGGGGCAACCACTGGGTTCTGGGAAATGGAGTAGCTTGCTCCCAGCATGTTCGTGGTAGCTATCTTGGAGCGGCCAGGTGACTACTGACTGTGCAGGCGTGACAGTACTAATACGATCTGTGCCTCATCCCTCTCATTATCTCTTCTTGCTGTAAGTGACTAGAAACATTTACAATCCAAGTATATTATAACTCCGCAGCCGATCCGACGTATCGCCCTCCTCTTCTCACTTCGGATGTGTGACGCCCTGGACCCCAGGGGTCACAGGTATCAACACCAACAACACACACACACACCCCCATCCCTTGTGAGGACACACCCGTCACCCGAAAGGGAGACCTGATGCCTCCCTCAGGGCCAGTAGGGCACACCAGGTGGGCGGAGTTAGGTGGAAAGGCACGCCCACCGAGGAGACTACTGTCCTGAGGCAGGAGAGACAAGAGGAGTTGTTTTGGAGAGAGTGTGGAGTGAGGAAGGAGTAAAGCTGTCAGGGACCCGGGTTGGAGCCTGGGACCCCCGAAATGTCAGGCAGGCAGACGGTGGTGGCCGCCTGCAGGAGTACCGGTACAACGACCGGCGGAACCATAGGGACAGGGCCAGGGTTAGAGCCTGATGGACCTGAACCGGGGAGTCAACTGTTAGCCGGAGCACCAGTAACCAGGTACTCAGACCCCGTCCCAGCTTAGAAGCCACTGAGTTTAGGCAAATTGACTGATTGCAGTCTGGACCTCACGGGTTCATCCTCACCCAAAGTCCCGAAAGAAGGCAAAAGCCCACCGAAACCGGGTGAGAGCCACCGCCAAGGGCCAAACATCCGACGGGCCAGCGCCTGCGGGCAACTGAGGGCTCTTCCGGCAGCTAAACGCCAGGCAGCGGGCTACCACTGTCCAGGCAGGGGAGCCAAAAGCTGAGAAACAGAAGATGCAAGGGAAAGGGACCACCATCAGCCTCACAAGGGACACATGCAGCCGGCTGCGGGACCCTCCCAGGGCGGTACAGATGTCTCTGTGTATAAACGACCACATTTCTCCCATGGACACAACGTATGTGACGATTCTGAGCACATTATGTTTAGATGATAACAATTTCAGGACAGATGGACTCTTTTGGGCTTCACTTTGCTGATTGAAGGCTTCTGTTTCTGAGGGCCCATGTGCTGATGTATATTAATGACTTGTATACATTGAGAGAGGGATGCAGATATTCCTGAGATCACATTCTGCTTAGGTCTTCCCTTCTAAATGGAACAATTCTACTTTACTATCAGCATTTTTGGTAAATAATCCAAATTATGTGTTTAAGGCGGAATATACAGCGAGATTCTTAAATCTTAGCATTAGTTATATATTAAATTATCTATCATAAATGATCAAAAAAGATAAGTGTGAACTGGTACCTATCAGAAACATGCGCTCCCATCACACACCGACGTCACCTGCCGGCGACTCCACGATGAATATTCCCTGCTCCATAGGTCACTCCAGGTCAGCGCCGGACGTCAGTAACTTAGTGACCTCAGTGTCGCCGCGTGTGAGAAATTTTGGGTCTGGTGGACTGGAGCGACTTATGGACCCTCATTTCCTGAACGAGGCTCCATAGGTTGGAGAACGGCTTCGAGGGACATCATGGGACCAATACACAGTAGATTAAGTCAGATCTTCACGTTTGTTTTTTTAAATACATTGGTGAATGAGGGTGAGTCTGGGGGGTCTTTATTCAAATAAACGATTTCTTTCCCGTTTGTGTTTTTTACTTTACACTTGCTGGGTTAGTATTGGGGGTGTCTGCTAGATGCCTCTCCATTACTAACCTCTGGGTGTGATGCCAGCTGACATTACACAGCTGACATTACACAGCTGACATCAGCCCCACAAATATTACCCTGATTGCCACCGTACCAGGGCACTCGGAAAGAGACGGGCAAAGAATTGGGACCTCTAATGAATGCAACACTTTTGGGGCTGCTGCGGACTGCTATTTTAGGCTGGGAAGGACCCAATAACCATGGGCTTTCCCAGCCTGATAATACCAGCCCCCAGCTGTCTGCTTTACCTTGGCTGGTGATCAAAAATAGGGAGACCCAGGTCATTTTTAAAAAAATATTTATTTATACTGTATATTAAATTAAACTGCCTAAAACACCCTTTAGTGCCTTTTATGTAAAAAACCATGCTCTAATCTAAGCTCTCCCTCCTACGTCAACTCTCCTGCTTCCAGAGGATGTTGTGCCGAACATCGCACCACCCACGGGTGGTGAACTCCAGCATGGCACCCCTGTACCAGCGATACTCGGCCAAGCACAGAGTGTACCCGAGCACCCTGATGCTCTATGGAGTATCCAGCAGTGCTGAGGACAGAGTGTACCCAAGAATCCTGATGCTCTATGGAGTATCCAGCAGTGCTGAGTACAGTGTGTACCCGAGCACCATGATGCTCTATGGAGTATCCAGCCGTGCTGAGCACAGAGTGTACCCGAGCACCCCGATGCTCTATGGAGTATCCAGCATTGCTGAGCACAGAGTGTACCCGAGCACCCCGATGCTCTATGGAGTATCCAGCATTGCTGAGCACAGAGTGTACCCAAGAATCCTGATGCTCTATAAAGTATCCAGCCGTGCTGAGCACAGAGTGTACCCGAGCACCGTGATGCTCTATGGAGTATCCAGCAGTGCTGAGTACAGTGTGTACCCGAGCACCCTGATGTTCTATGGAGTATCCAGCATTGCTGAGCACAGAGTGTACCCGAGCACCGTGATGCTCTATGGAGTATCTAGCATTGCTGAGCACAGAGTGTACCCGAGCACCCTGATGTTCTATGGAGTATCCAGCATTGCTGAGCACAGAGTGTACCCGAGCATCCTGATGCTCTATGGAGTATCCAGCATTGCTGAGCACAGAGTGTACCCGAGCACCGTGATGCTCTATGGAGTATCCAGCATTGCTGAGCACAGAGTGTACCCGAGCACCGTGATGCTCTATGGAGTATCCAGCATTGCTGAGCACAGAGTGTACCTGAGCACTGTGATGCTCTATGGCGTATACAGTAGTACCAATGACGCTCGCCAGTCACTAGTTGTTATGATTAATCAGAGTAGCTGGTGCGCGCAGTGTCGTCTGGTAGGTGCCTGTTTACACCTCACCTTTTTGATCGTTCATGATATACACATTTTCATTGTACCTCGGATAGATCTGTCAGTAATCGCGGCATGTATAATGACATACAGCAGTATCTGGTGTCCGCGGTGTCAGGTTCCAGTTCACACTCCATCCGTTTTCTCCCAGCCTTCGCGTTTCCCGGTGGTCGGGGCAGCGTCCTCCGTCTTTCATGTGCTTTCTATTATATCTTTTACATTTATATATTGATGCTTTCATTAATTCTTTGAATTTTGCATTGACACTTTCTGTTCTATTGTTTTATAGATAGATATAATTAGGGTGGATAATTTGGGTCTTTATTACCCAACAATAACAATGTGCTGCTTCTGCTAATAAGCCATTTACAGACTAAATGTGTATTTGTTGGATTTTTTTCTCTATCTATAAGCCTAAAATAAATTAAATGATTCCATAACGTCTTGGGACAGAAGCACAGCGCCATCTATCTGCCACACATAATATTTTATTTTCTCTCGGTCACATCTTTCATATATCTTTATGTCTGCCCTTTATACTGAACTGTTACTAGAGCTGCAGTACCAAGCACGGCCACTATGCAGTGCTGTGCGGCTCTGCGCGCTCGGTATCTCGCCCCCGCAGGACGTGCTTTCAGCTCTCTCGGTGTCAGACTCTCACCGATCTACATAATAAATGGATATCAGTCCCAGACGATCCCTTTAAGGCCACATTTACACAGAATTATTGTTGTGATTACTGCAATTTTGTTTCAGAATATCTGAGCTCTTCTTCAGCAGGGAGCGGCGATTTCACTGCGCGGTGTGAACAGGCTCCGACCCACATGTCCAAACCCCAAGAAAAAATGTAAAGCAAAATATGATAATGATTCGAGTCTCCGCACAAAGCGGGCGGCGAAATTATGTAGAAATGAATGATGATATAATGATTATGATTATGATGATTATTATCGTTCCTTTTGATGATGATGATGATTGTTACTTTTGGTGATGATGATGATGATGATTATTCTTACTTTTGGTGATGATGGTGATTATTATTGTTACTTTTGATGATGATGATTATTATTATTGTTACTTTTGGTGATGATGATGATGATGATTATTATTATTATTGTTACTTTTGATGATGATTATTGTTACTTTTGATGATGGTGATTATTATTGTTACTTTTGATGATGATGATGATGGTGATTATTATTGTTACTTTTGATGATGGTGATTATTATTATTATTGTTACTTTTGATGATGATTATTATTGTTACTTTTGATGATGATGATGATGATGATGATTATTGTTACTTTTGATGATGATGGTGATTATTATTGATTCTTTTGATGATGATGGTGATTATTATCATTACTTTTGATGATGATGGTGATGATGATGATGGTGATTATTATTGTTACTTTTGGTGATGATGGTGATTATTATTGTTACCTTTGGTGATGATGGTGATTTATTATTGTTACTTTTGATGATGATAATGATTATTATCGTTACTTTTGATGATGATGATGATGATGATGAGGATTATTATTGTTACTTTTGATGATGATGATGATGATTATTATTGTTACTTTTGGTGATGATGATGATTATTATTATTGTTACTTTTGATGATGATGATTATTATTGTTACTTTTGATGATGGTGATTATTATTGTTACTTTTGATGATGGTGATTATTATTGTTACTTTTGATGATGGTGATTATTATTGTTACTTTTGATGATGATGATTATTATTGTTACTTTTGATGATGGGGATTAGTATTGTTACTTTTGATGATGGTGATTATTATTGTTACTTTTGATGATGGTGATTATTATTGTTACTTTTGATGATGGTGATTATTATTGTTACTTTTGGTGATGGTGATTATTATTGTTACTTTTGATGATGATGATGTTGATTATTATTATTACTTTTGATGATGATGGTGATTACTATTGTTACTTTTGATGATGATGATGGTGATTTATTATTGTTACTTTTGGTGATGATGATGATTATTATTGATTCTTTTGATGATGATGGTGATTATTATTGATTCTTTTGATGATGATGGTGATTATTATCATTACTTTTGATGATGATGGTGATGGTGATGATGATGATGGTGATTTATTATTGTTACTTTTGGTGATGATTTATTTTTGTTACTTTTGATGATGATTATTGTTACTTTTGATGATGATGGTGATTATTATCGTTACTTTTGATGATGATGAGGAGGATTATTATTGTTTCTTTTGATGATGATGATTATTATCGTTACTTTTGATGATGATGATGGTGGTTGTTATCATTACTTTTGATGATGATGATGGTGGTTGTTATCATTACTTTTGATGATGATGATGATGATGGTGGTTGTTATCGTTACTTTTGATGATGATGATGATGATGATGGTGGTTGTTATCATTACTTTTGATGATGATGATGATGATGGTGGTTGTTATCGTTACTTTTGATGATGATGGTGGTTGTTATCATTACTTTTTGATGATGGTGGTTGTTATCATTATGACCGATATTGTTCCTGCGACTTCTATTGTATAAGAAAACTTCCAAGTGCGAGCGACGCTGGAGATGAGCGGCGCCCGGTCCGGAGATGACGGGTGCCGCGGCGGTGGCGTATTGCAGTCAGCACTGATCAGCCGCTGTGACCCCGGCCGGCGCGGATGATACGCCAGGCTATGCCCTGGCTTCGCTGGTCGCTGAACTGTACATTTAATTAGTGTCCTCTCACCTTCACTCCATGAGTTTTTCCTTCCTGACAGCTTCTGGCATCAAAAAGGATGTCCTTGAGAAAAAGTCCGGCCTATTGACTCCGGAGCGTCGTCTCTGACTTACTGCTGGAGCATTGTGAAGAAAGAGTGTGAAATAATGAAAGACGCTGCGCGGAGCCGCCTCGCCAGACACTGTCAGATGGGTCGAAGCTATTGAACAGTTCCTATTAAATTAGCTGAGCTTCATCTTGGCTAGTTAAAGCTGGCACCCTGACAAATGAGTGCGGGTGTGCGTATAAAGGAGAAGGGACGGGCGCTGCTCCGGAGCTCGCTGACAGTAGATATGTCACATCACTAGGTCAATAGAAAACTGTCCGGGAAGGGATTGTAAATGTTTTCCATGTTGCCAATATGTCCGGCTCTGGATGGAGAGAATGGCAATTCATTGATATTGCAGATGAGCCTGGACGTTAATGAATCCTCCGTTCTGCTCCTTCCTTGTGCTCTGAGCAATCCTCTCATTATACGCCTTAATGTCTCTCTCCATTCTGAGACTATTGTCTTGGAAGAATTCCAATGGATGGAGGATTTGAGGCACAAAAATATCAACGGAAATCTCTTTATCTGTATTTAATGTTCAAAATATTTTTCAAAACATGTTCTCTTCTGTTCTTTTACAAAATTAGTGGAAAAATCATTTCTAAATTTGTCTTTGTCCTGTTTTTTTTTTTTATGCAGAGCTCCCGGTGTCCTGTCTACATCCACCACAGGGGGGAGCTGGTGAGCGCTCTGAGTACAGAGTCATGCAGTGAGCTCCCCCTGGTGGCAGGAAGCAATACATAGAGCTCTATGGCCTTACAGGTGATGGGGAGTTTGCAAAGCAAAATGTACGATAAAAATTGTGAAACAACATCCAATTCAAAGCTGGGACCCTTCCCAACCACTGCACTGGCCTCAGCCTCCTGCTCCTTGTCCTCGTACATCTGCAGCGAGAAGGTGTTTTAATAATGGAGCGACCATGGAAGATGCTGACTTCTGATCCATTGAAAATGCATGGGCTGATGAAGTCCAATTTATGTGTTGTCCATATTTAAAGCAAAGCTGTAATTTCAGGTAACATTTGCAGTAAACTGTCCCGTGTATACAGGAATAACACTATCTCAGGTCATTCTGTAACTTGTATGTTGTATACACAAGTTTTTATCATTGCAGGCTCGGTCTCCAAGTCATAGTTTTCTTTTAGCAAAAGAGTGAAGACCAGCAGCTATGATGTCTCCATACACAGCACACACAGACATGAGGGATTCCTGCTCTTCTGTCTCTATATAGCAAATGTTATAAGCGTCATCAGTATGGAGAGCATCAGTACTGAGCAGTGTAGCTCTGAATCCAGCCCTGGAGTAAGATAAACCCTGAGGTGTAAACAGCAGCATGGAGGACATTATCTATGTTTACAGCCCTGGAGTAAGGTAAATCCTTACAAGCAAACAGCAGCACGGAGGTCATTATACTGCAGTATTTGGCAGTGTAGCTCCAAGTCCAGCCCTGGAGTAAGATAAACCATTACAAGCAAGCAGTAGCATGGAGGACATTACACAGCAGTACTGAGCAGTGTAGCTCTGAATCCAGCCCTGGAGTAAAGGCTACTTTACATGCTGCAACATCGCTAGCGATCTCATTAGCGATGTGAAATTCTAGATCGCAAGTGCGATCTTTTGGATCGCACATAGGTCATTTTACGCATGTGCGCTCTCAAAAGATCGCACTTGCGATCTAGAATTTCACATCGCTAATGAGATCGCTAGCGATGTCGCAGCATGTAAAGTATCCTTTAGATAAACCCTTAGTAGTAAACAGCAGTATGGAGGTCATTATACAACAATACTGAGCAGTGTAGCTCTGAATCCAGTCCTGGAGCAAGATAAACCTTTAAGAGTAAGCAGTAGCATGGAGGACATTATTCAACCGTACTGAGCAGTGTAGATCTCAATCCATCCCTCGAGCAAGATAAACCCTTAGGCATAAACAGCAGCATGGAGGTCATTATGCAGCAGTATTAGGCAGTGTAGCTCCAAGTCCAGCCCTGGAGCAAGGTAATCCATTACAAGCAAGCAGTAGCATGGAGTACATTAAACAGCAGTACTGAGCAGTGTAGCTCTGAATCCAGCCTTGGAGGAAGCTAAACCCTTAAAAGCAAGCAGCAAAGAGGTCATTATACTGATCAGTGTAACTGTGTATACAGCCCTTAAGTAAGATAAACACTTAATATGAGTAATCAGAAATATGGAGGGCATTATACATCAGTATTGAGCACTCTGAATCCAGCCCTGGAGTAAGAAAACCCTTATGAGTAAGTGGAAGCATGGAGGACATAATGCATCATTATGGAGACACGGGGGTCAGTGGGTGCTCTCCTGTGGAGACACGGGGGTCAGTGGGTGCTCTCGTCCGCTGGCCCGGCAGCCTTTAGAAAGACAGTGTGGCCCAGGGCTCATCCCAACTGGACGCCCGACCTCCTTAACCGTGGGCGGAACACTACTCAGACAACACAGGGTGAGGGAATCACAATATTAAGACTTTATTGGATCCCCAAACAAATAGCGGCACATAACACATAACCAGCAAAACACACAAATGTAACAGGCAACAGAGTCTCACCCTTCTGCTGGCTCACCAGGGATTAGAAGGTCCATGCATCACAGGTTCCAGGGCTACTTACTCCAAACCAGCAGCACCCCGCTTTCGGCGGGCACCCACCGAGATTGGAATAACGCCAGATTTAGGAAGCTGTCTGAGGACTGCAAAGTCTGTAGTCAGGTGACTGGATTGTCCCAACCTGAGTGTCCTCCTTAGGTAGTCCTGGTGTGATGATATAATTCTGGCAGCCGGAGTTGAAATCCCTAGACTGTGGATATGGTCTCCAATCAAAACCGAAGTCCCTAGATTGAACCATGTAGCCAAGTGATCCTGTAGCCAGACCCAAAGTCCCTAGACCGAGTCCACAAGGCATCCTGGTTCTGATCCCCTAGCCAGCTCCTAAGAGCTTAGACTGGATCATGCAACATCCATCAACAACTGGTGAGTTAAAGAAGTCCCCTTTTATAGCCAAAACCTTCCCTTAGGATAAACTGTGCCCTTATCGGATTGGTTGTACAAGGTTGCTTCTCTTATTGGATGAATTTCAAGCTGTATTCGAATATCCAGAGACAAGGGTGAGACCAGTAATTTACATCACATCTAGCAATTCACTTAGTAATACAATGGGAAGTTCGCATAATTGAGTTATCTGGGTGTCTGGCCTTCAGTGGCCAAAACAATTACATGAGTCAACAAAAACTTCAATGCTAAACTCCCAAGAGTCTTCTAGAACAATGAGGGCTTATCCCCCATCTATAAACAAACTGTCTTCATGTCTGGCTTAAGGCCCCGTCACACTAAGCAACATCGCTGGTAACGAACAACTTTTGTGACGTTGCTAGCGATGTTGCTGTGTGTGACATCCAGCAACAACCTGGCCCCTGCTGTGAGGTCGTTGGTTGTTGCTGAATGTCCTGGGCCATTTTTTAGTTGTTGCTCTCCCGCTGTGAAGCACAGATCGCTGTGTGTGACAGCGAGACAGCAACAACTAATGTGCAGTGAGCAGGGAGCCAGCTTCTGCTGAGGCTGGTAACCAATGTAAACATCGGGTAACCAAGAAGCCCTGTCCTTGGTTACCCGATATTTACCTTTGATACCAGCCTCCCCCGCTCTCACTGCCTGTGCTGCCGGCTCCTGCTCTGTGCACATGTAGCTGCAGCACACATCAGGTAATTAACCCGATGTGTGCTGTAACTAGGAGAGCAGGGAGCCAGCACTAAGCAGTGTGCGCTGCTCCCTGCTCTGTGCACATTTAGCTGCAGCACACATCAGGCAATTAACCCGATGTGTGCTGTAACTAGGAGAGCAAGGAGCCAGCGCTCAGTGTGCGCTGCTCCCTGCTCTGTGCACATTTAGCTGCAGCACACATCGGGTTAATTAACCTGATGTGTGCTGTAACTAGGAGACTGGGGGCTGGTCACTGGTTGCTGGTGAGCTCACCAGCAACTCGTGTAGCCACGCTCCAGCGATCCCTGCCAGGTCAGGTTGCTGGTGGGATCCCTGGAGCGTCGCAGTGTGACAGCTCACCAGCAACCTCCTAGCAACTTACCAGCGATCCCTATCGTTGTTGGGATCGCTGGTAAGTTGCTTAGTGTGACTGGACCTTTAATGTTAAGAAAGTTAACCCATGCTAGGCACTCAGAGTCCATGTCGTCACAATCATCACTTAGCAGTGTAGCTGAATCCAGCTTTAGGATGAGATAAAACACCTACTAGAAAGCAGCAGCGCAGAGGTCACTATACAACAATACTGAACGCTGTAGGTGTGAATCCATCATCACGAGGGTCTTTTTCGCTGTGTTTTTCTCTCTTTTTTTCCTCCCCTTTTTTACAGACTTCAGGAGGCAGCTGTAATCTGATCTATCACTGATCTACACTTTCTTGTCTCGAGGAGGACTCATTTTTTTGTTCATTATTACCATTGATTTTGAGAAGAGAAGAGGCTGGTAAATACATTGTGATAATATAAATTACAAAGTTTGTTAGATTCACTTCTCTCTATGTAAATCGGCCATCGATGATTCTGCCGTCTACTGTATATTCTGTTGGCCACTTTAGATGATATTCATTGGGTAGCATTGTACAGATATTGTAAAGATATAGTAAAGATATTGCCATTAATGTGACCTGACCCCAAGAGCGGTCATTCTGTAATGTCCCTGTATCTCGCGCACTTTACCCGGGGGAAAGCGACTGCAGATACAAGTGTAATGTGCTTGCTGCACTGACGTCCTTTATCCCTCAGCCGCTTCACCAGTAACTTTTCCTTTATATTTTCTGCAATTCAGGTAAAAACATCCCCACATATTACAAGTTCCACATGGCGGAGTCGTAGAGAAGACCACATGAAAGCATCGGCTGATCGCGCCTCTCCGGATTCACTCGGTAGCAGAACGCTGCAGTCAGCAAAACCTGAGCGGAGAAGTTGTAAAGTGAAGCTGTAACTGCTCCATTCCCCGGAGCGCAGATCTGAACCGGGGAAATAAAAGATTCCGTGCAACTTCACCAGACAAGAACCTGCTCCTCGCAAATGGGAAATGTTAACATGCTAAACTGTCTTTATTGCCGCGGCGCTGGTCTCGGACCATTATATGCCATGTACATAGAGCAGTAAATCCTGCATAATCGAGACAGTGTTTCCCGGAATTCTTCCAGTTTCTGATGGAGCCAAATAGCGGAAAATAAGGTTTCCCGGAATAACAATAGCACCTGCATTATAAAGGGGAGCAAGAATCAGCAAGAAGCCACATAAAAGCAAGAACCATTAGGAAAAGCTTCTTTAGCTTTAGAAATGACATTTCCACACTCATGTAAGCTGCAAAAATGTTCATTAAAGTGACTGTCCACATTTTAACATTTCATTCTGTACTGAATAATTTTCTGCATCTCTTTTTAGTATCGAGCTGTGTGCAGGTAACATGATGCCGGCCTCACATATCTGAGGTTCTCTTTTCTTTGCTGGTTTTCTGTAAATGTAAATTTCAAGGAGGGGAGGAGGGAGATGCAGCTGCACTTTCTCTTATCTCTATGTCATTTTTTGGCTTGTATACGTATTTTGTGCATAAAACTTTTCTAAGAGCTTAAAGTGAAAAGAAATGTGAGACACGCCATGTCCATCAGGCTCTAACCTGTGCAGACACCAGCACTCAGTGTGCAGTAAGGCGCCCCATGTACCATATTAGATATATAATCTTTTTCTGTAATATCGCATGTCAGCGAATACGGCACATGATGCTCAGGTTGATGCACTGCTTTGTACTGCAGAAGTGATCGCACTGCATCAACTCAACTCAAGTCCCCTAATTGGACTAGTAAATTAAAAACAATAAACAGTGTGAAAAAAGTTTTCAAAAATATGAAAAAAAAACCCCACAAAAGTTCAAATCATTCACTATTTTCCCTATTGAAAATAAAACTATTAAAAAAATGTGGCGCCCTGGACTAGCCAGGTCGTCACAGGTACTACAACAAACACCCCCACCCCGAGTGAGTGAGAAGTAGAGAACAGTTAGGGAAGTGGAAGAGTGAGGAGTAAACTGACCGTGTCCGGGTGTGTGGCCCGGGCACTAAGAGCAAAATTGGCAGACGGTGGTGGCCGTCTGCAGGAGAGGCAGATCAACGCGGAACCGTAAGACCGGGGACGGGCGGTGACCCGCCGGTACCGAACCGGGGAGCAAAGTGAAGCCAGTACACACAGGCAGGGCCTGCAGACCTCTACCAGGCTTGGAGTCACCATTAGAGGTCAAATCGGTTAGTGACCGGAACCCCAGGGGATTCCTAACAGCCAAGACCCGATTGAAGGCAACCGTCCGACCAGCAAAAGGAAATACATCTACCGCCACAGCTAGAGTTCCAAGGGCCAGAGCCTGCGGGCAAAAGGGCTCCTCCGGCACATATACACGCTGGGGAGCGGGTTACCGGTGGGAATCCATCGGGATCGAACATACACAAAGGTGCAGGGAAAGGCAGCCACCACCAACCGTCCGGGAGAAGTCACAGCAGCCGGCTGCGGGACCCGTCCATCCAGCCGTTTGGTTTACCAGAGACTATGTGTACATTTGTGGCTGAGTGAGTACAACCGTGCCGTCCGGCACCGCGCTGCGCAGTCCAGGCGACCCTGCACCTTGCCCGACCCTGCCTCCCCGTCACCTCACCGGGACCCGGGACCACCAACCCCTACCCACGGATGGGGGAACAATATCCCAGCTGCTCCCTGCCATCGCTCCCGGGATCCCCGTCACCAGCAGCGGTGGTGCCCAACCTCACCACAACCCGTGGGTGGCGTCACGGACTAAATCCCCAAGCCAAACTACCCCCTTTCACTCACGGGCGAGGAGTGCCGCTCGAGCACCCGGATCCGGCCCACCGCTCGAGCCACCGAGCAGCCATCGCAGCAGCGCCGGACCCGAGCGTTAGCGAGCGCAGCGCAGCGGCGTCCTCCCCGCCCGCGACAAAAACACAACATATACTAAATATCGGCACATTCAGAAGTGCCCGATCTATCAAAATATAAAATACATTAATGAGATTTGTACACGGTGTAACGAGAAATAAAATCTAAACACCTGAATTACAACATTGCAATAAAATGCAACAAGAGGCAATCACAACATTGTATCTACCCCAAAATGGTAAAATTAAACACCAGCTCAAAATGCAAAAAATTTGCTGAGCCCCAGATCCCGAAAAATGAGAACGTTACGGGAATCAAAAAATGGGGACACAAGAAAATATTCTTTTTTTTGACAAATTTCTGAATCTTGTTTTTCTCTAATTAGATAAAAGTACATGTTTGGTATCTGAACTCGCGCTGAGCTGGGGTG